>NW_025765666.1:0-126116 GCF_003918875.1 Haliotis rubra
TCATGTGATGAGGTACAATGCTATGTGTGGTCATGTGATGAGGTACAATGCTACTGTAGTCATGTGATGAGGTACAATGCTATGTGTGGTCATGTGATGAGGTACAATGCTATGTGTTGTCATGTGATGAGGGTACAATGCTATGTGTGGTCATGTGATGAGGTACAATGCTACTGTAGTCATGTGATGAGGTACAATGCTACTGTAGTCATGCGATGAGGTACAATGCTATGTGTGGTCATGCGATGAGGTACAATGTCATGTGTGGTCATGCGATGAGGTACAATGCTACTGTAGTCATGTGATGAGGTACAATGCTATGTGTGGTCATGTGATGAGGTACAAAGCTATGTGTGGTCATGTGATGAGGTACAATGCTACTGTAGTCATGTGATGAGGTACAATGCTATGTGTGGTCATGTGATGAGGTACAAAGCTATGTGTGGTCATGTGATGAGGTACAATGCTATGTATGGTCATGTGATGAGGTACAATGCTATTTGTGGTCATGTGATGAGGTACAATGCTATGTGTGGTCATGTGATGAGGTACAAAGCTACTGTAGTCATGTGATGAGGTACAATGCTATGTGTGGTCATGTGATGAGGTACAAAGCTATGTGTGGTCATGTGATGAGGGTACAATGCTATGTTTGATCATGTGATGAGGTACAATGCTATGTGTGGTCATGTGATGAGGTACAATGCTATGTGTGGTCATGTGATGAGGTACAATGCTATGTGTGGTCATGTGATGAGGTACAATGCTACTTGTAGTCATGTGATGAGGTACAATGCTACTGTAGTCATGTGATGAGGTACAATGCTATGTTTGATCATATGATGAGGTAGAATGCTATGTTTGATCATGTGATGAGGTAGAATGCTATGTTTGATCATATGATGAGGTACAAAGCTATGTGTGGTCATGTGATGAGGTAGAATGCTGTTTGATCATGTGATGAGGTACAATGCTACTGTAGTCATGTGATGAGGTACAATGCTATGTGTGGTCATGTGATGAGGTACAAAGCTATGTTTGATCATGTGATGAGGTACAATGCTATGTGTGATCATGTGATGAGGTACAAAGCTATGTGTGGTCATGTGATGAGGTACAATGCTATGTATGGTCATGTGATGAGGTACAATGCTATTTGTGGTCATGTGATGAGGTACAATGCTATGTGTGGTCATGTGATGAGGTACAATGCTACTGTAGTCATGTGATGAGGTACAATGCTACTGTAGTCATGTGATGAGGTACAATGCTATGTGTGGTCATGTGATGAGGTACAATGCTATGTGTTGTCATGTGATGAGGTACAATGCTACTGTAGTCATGTGATGAGGTACAATGTCATGTGTGGTCATGCGATGAGGTACAATGCTACTGTAGTCATGTGATGAGGTACAATGCTATGTGTGGTCATGTGATGAGGTACAATGCTATGTGTGGTCATGTGATGAGGTACAAAGCTACTGTAGTCATGTGATGAGGTACAATGCTATGTGTGGTCATGTGATGAGGTACAAAGCTATGTGTGGTCATGTGATGAGGTACAATGCTATGTATGGTCATGTGATGAGGTACAATGCTATTTGTGGTCATGTGATGAGGTACAATGCTATGTGTGGTCATGTGATGAGGTACAATGCTACTGTAGTCATGTGATGAGGTACAATGCTATGTGTGGTCATGTGATGAGGTACAAAGCTATGTGTTGTCATGTGATGAGGTACAATGCTATGTATGGTCATGTGATGAGGTACAAAGCTATGTGTGGTCATGTGATGAGGTACAATGCTATGTTTGATCATGTGATGAGGTACAATGCTATTTGTGGTCATGTGATGAGGTACAATGCTATGTGTGGTCATGTGATGAGGTACAATGCTATGTGTGGTCATGTGATGAGGTACAATGCTACTTGTAGTCATGTGATGAGGTACAATGCTATGTGTGGTCATGTGATGAGGTGCAAAGCTATGTGTGGTCATGTGATGAGGTACAATGCTATGTATGGTCATGTGATGAGGTACAATGCTACTGTAGTCATGTGATGAGGTACAATGCTATGTGTGGTCATGCGATGAGGTACAATGCTATTTGTGGTCATGTGATGAGGTACAATGCTATGTGTGGTCATGTGATGAGGTACAATGCTATGTGTGGTCATGTGATGAGGTACAATGCTACTGTAGTCATGTGATGAGGTACAATGCTATGTGTGGTCATGTGATGATGTACAAAGCTATGTATGGTCATGTGATGAGGTACAATGCTATGTGTGGTCATGTGATGAGGTACAATGCTATGTGTGGTCATGTGATGAGGTACAAAGCTATGTTTGATCATGTGATGAGGGTACAATGCTATGTGTGGTGATGTGATGAGGTACAATGCTACTGTAGTCATGTGATGAGGTACAATGCTACTGTAGTCATGTGATGAGGTACAATGCTATGTTTGATCATATGATGAGGTAGAATGCTATGTTTGATCATGTGATGAGGTACAATGCTACTGTAGTCATGTGATGAGGTACAATGCTATGTGTGATCATGTGATGAGGTACAATGCTATGTTTGATCATGTGATGAGGTAGGAATACTATGTTTGATCATATGATGAGGTACAATGCTACTGTAGTCATGTGATGAGGTACAATGCTATGTGTGGTCATGTGATGAGAGGTACAAAGCTATGTTTGATCATGTGATGAGGTACAATGCTATGTGTGATCATGTGATGAGGTACAATGCTACTGTAGTCATGTGATGAGGTACAATGCTACTGTAGTCATGTGATGAGGTACAATGTCATGTGTGGTCATGCGATGAGGTACAATGCTATTTGTGGTCATGTGATGAGGTACAATGCTATGTGTGGTCATGTATGATGAGGTACAATGCTATGTGTGGTCATGTGATGAGGCACAAAGCTTTGTGTGGTCATGTGATGAGGTACAATGCTATGTGTGGTCATGTGATGAGGTACAAAGCTATGTATGGTCATGTGATGAGGTACAATGCTATGTATGGTCATGTGATGAGGTACAATGCTATGTATGGTCATGTGATGAGGTACAATGTTATGTGTGGTCATGTGATGAGGTACAATACTATTTATGGTCATGTGATGAGGTACAATGTTATGTGTGATCATGTGATGAGGTAGAATGCTATGTGTGGTCATGTGATGAGGTACAAAGCTATGTGTGGTCATGTGATGAGGTACAATGCTACTTGTAGTCATGTGATGAAGTACAAAGCTATGTGTGATCATATGATGGGGTACAAAGCTATGTGTGGTCATGTGATGAGGTACAAAGCTATGTGTGGTCATGTGATGAGGTACAAAGCTATGTGTGGTCATGTGATGAGGTACAATGCTATGTGTGGTCATGTGATGAGGTACAAAGCTATGTGTGGTCATTTGATGAGGTACAATGCTATGTGTGGTCATGTGATGAGGTACAATGCTATGTGTGGTCATGTGATGAGGTACAATGCTACTTGTAGTCATGTGATGAGGTACAATGCTATGTGTGATCATATGATGAGGTACAAAGCTATGTGTGGTCATGTGATGAGGTACAATGCTTTGTGTGGTCATGTGATGAGGTACAATGCTATGTGTGGTCATGTGATGAGGTGCAATGCTACTGTAGTCATGTGATGAGGTACAATGCTATGTGTGATCATATGATGAGGTACAATGCTACTTGTAGTCATGTGATGAAGTACAATGCTATTTGTGGTCATGTGATGAGGTACAATGCTATGTGTGATCATATGATGAGGTACAATGCTATGTGTGGTCATGTGATGAGGTACAATGCTTTGTGTGGTCATGTGATGAGGTACAATGCTATGTGTGGTCATGTGATGAGGTGCAATGCTACTGTAGTCATGTGATGAGGTACAAAGCTATGTGTGGTCATGTGATGAGGTACAATGCTACTTGTAGTCATGTGATGAAGTACAATGCTATTTGTGGTCATGTGATGAGGTACAATGCTATGTGTGGTCATGTGATGAGGAGTACAATGCTATGTGTTGTCATGTGATGAGGGTACAAAGCTATGTGTGGTCATGTGATGAGGTACAATGCTATGTGTGGTCATGTGATGAGGTACAATGCTATGTGTGGTCATGTGATGAGGTACAAAGCTGTGTGTTGTCATGTGATGAGGTGCAATGCTATGTGTGGTCATGTGATGAGGTAGAATACTATGTTTGATCATATGATGAGGTACAATGCTACTGTAGTCATGTGATGAGGTACAATGCTATGTGTGGTCATGTGATGAGGTACAAAGCTATGTTTGATCATGTGATGAGGTACAATGCTATGTGTGATCATGTGATGAGGTACAATGCTACTGTAGTCATGTGATGAGGTACAATGCTACTGTAGTCATGTGATGAGGTACAATGTCATGTGTGGTCATGCTGATGAGGTACAATGCTATTTGTGGTCATGTGATGAGGTACAATGCTATGTGTGGTCATGTGATGAGGTACAATGCTATGTGTGGTCATGTGATGAGGCACAAAGCTTTGTGTGGTCATGTGATGAGGTACAATGCTATGTGTGGTCATGTGATGAGGTACAAAGCTATTTATGGTCATGTGATGAGGTACAATGCTATGTATGGTCATGTGATGAGGTACAATGCTATGTATGGTCATGTGATGAGGTACAATGTTATGTGTGGTCATGTGATGAGGTACAATGCTATTTATGGTCATGTGATGAGGTACAATGTTATGTGTGATCATGTGATGAGGTAGAATGCTATGTGTGGTCATGTGATGAGGTACAAAGCTATGTGTGGTCATGTGATGAGGTACAATGCTACTTGTAGTCATGTGGATGAAGTACAAAGCTATGTGTGATCATATGATGGGGTACAAAGCTATGTGTGGTCATGTGATGATGAGGTACAAAGCTATGTGTGGTCATGTGATGAGGTACAAAGCTATGTGTGGTCATGTGATGAGGTACAATGCTATGTGTGGTCATGTGATGAGGTACAAAGCTATGTGTGGTCATTTGATGAGGTACAATGCTATGTGTGGTCATGTGATGAGGTACAATGCTATGTGTGGTCATGTGATGAGGTACAATGCTACTTGTAGTCATGTGATGAGGTACAATGCTATGTGTGATCATATGATGAGGTACAAAGCTATGTGTGGTCATGTGATGAGGTACAATGCTTTGTGTGGTCATGTGATGAGGTACAATGCTATGTGTGGTCATGTGATGAGGTGCAATGCTACTGTAGTCATGTGATGAGGTACAATGCTATGTGTGATCATATGATGAGGTACAATGCTACTTGTAGTCATGTGATGAAGTACAATGCTATTTGTGGTCATGTGATGAGGTACAATGCTATGTGTGATCATATGATGAGGTACAAAGCTATGTGGTCATGTGATGAGGTACAATGCTTTGTGTGGTCATGTGATGAGGTACAATGCTATGTGTGGTCATGTGATGAGGTGCAATGCTACTGTAGTCATGTGATGAGGTACAAAGCTATGTGTGGTCATGTGATGAGGTACAATGCTACTTGTAGTCATGTGATGAAGTACAATGCTATTTGTGGTCATGTGATGAGGTACAATGCTATGTGTGGTCATGTGATGAGGTACAATGCTATGTGTTGTCATGTGATGAGGTACAAAGCTATGTGTGGTCATGTGATGAGGTACAATGCTATGTGTGGTCATGTGATGAGGTACAATGCTATGTGTGGTCATGTGATGAGGGTACAAAGCTGTGTGTTGTCATGTGATGAGGTGCAATGCTATGTGTGATCATGTGATATGGATTATGTGTGATCCGGAGAAAACAAAAGAAAAATTTCCAGCATGTAACTGCTAGTATTACCAGGCCCTGTGGACATCCAGTGGAGATCTTGAAGCGGATTCCTCTGCAGGTTGTGAGTATGAACTAAATCGTAAATTATTGTCTGATGCAGTGGGCTCGTGAGATTGGCAAGAAGTCATCCCCGGAAGTGAAGGTTCCCTTACACTCCTGTGAACACTACTACATTGTCACCAAGCCTATTGAAGGTGTCCCCAGCAACATGCCAGGTAGGGCGCTGTAACCAGACACTGTGTTACAGTAGTTACATCTCACAAGTAAAGTAAGCTACATTGTCACCAAGCCTATTGAAGGTGTCCCCAGCAACATGCCAGGTAGGAGGGCTGTAACCAGACACTGTGTTACAGTAGTTACATATCTCAATAGTAAGGTCACTACATTGTCACCAAGCCTATTGAAGGTGTCCCCAGCAACATGCCAGGTAGGGGCGCTGTAACCAGACACTGTGTTACAGTAGTTACACATCTCACAAGTAAAGTCGCTACATTGTCACCAAGCCTATTGAAGGTGTCCAGCAGCAACATGCCAGGTAGGAGGGCTGTAACCAGACACTGTGTTACAGTAGTTACATATCTCAATAGTAAGGTCACTACATTGTCACCAAGCCTATTGAAGGTGTCCCCAGCAACATGCCAGGTGGGAGGGCTGTAACCAGACACTGTGTTACAGTAGTTACATATCTCACTAGTAAGGTCGCTACATTGTCACCAAGCCTATTGAAGGTGTCCCCAGCAACATGCCAGGTAGGAGGGCTGTAACTACAAACTTATCTTGATATATATTGGGAGTAAGGTGAAAATACCTGACACAATAACATCTTGCCATGTGAGCACTGCCAGTAAGTTATAAATATATATATATGTAAATTGATTTCTGATTGAAGCATAGTTCCTGAAATACAAATGCAGTCTGTCACTTACCTGGACAGTGTGATTTTCAATACTGCTGACTGAAGCAGAAAATATAGCAGTAAGATACTAGCGGACACTAATACGGCTTGAGAGTGCAGGTTGATCAGTATATTGAGTCTACCCTGTTTCAGTTATTCGAGACTATGATGGTTACTGCTACTTTCGGGAATGGAATGGCGGTGTTCTTGCCGGAGGGTTCGAGCCGGTGGCCAAGCCAGTGTTCACTCATGGTATTCCAGACAAGTTTGAGTTCCAGCTGCTGCCAGAAGATTGGGACCACTTCCGTGAGTAGCTCCAGGAATCTACACAGTGAACAGAAACATGTCCAATACAAAAGGACTATAATGCTATACCCTCCAATATCCATGCTTTAACTTTCATTCCTTAATAAATATGACAAGTTTACTGCCGTGGACTTTGTGTCTAAATATAGTAATTGTACCTTAGATATCCAGTGTGACCTCCTTATGTTCAGGGATAATAACTCCCGCTGTGATGTTGCTGGAATATTGATAAAAGCGGCGTAAAACCAACCTCAGTCAGTCAGTCAGGGACAATAACTGGTTAGGAGATACAATTTCTATGGAAGGTTTGGTGGTATTCAAAGGTAAATGGCTTGGTGAGGTATGTGTTTTCCACTTTATTGTGTGATATTACAACAGTGTTCCTGTCTATAACAACAGTGTTCCTGTCTATTACAACAGTGTTCCTGTGCATTACAACAGTGTTCCTGTCTATTACAACAGTGTTCCTGTCTATTATAACAGTGTTCCTGTCTATTACAACAGTGTTCCTGTGCATTACAACAGTGTTTCTGTCTATTATAACAGTGTTCCTGTCTATTACAGCAGTGTTTCTGTCTATTACAACAGTGTTCCTGTCTATTACAACAGTGTTCCTGTCTATTATAACAGTGTTCCTGTCTATTACAACAGTGTTCCTGTGCATTACAACAGTGTTCCTGTCTATTACAACAGTGTTCCTGTCTATTATAACAGTGTTCCTGCCTATTACAACAGTGTTCCTGTGCATTACAACAGTGTTTCTGTCTATTATAACAGTGTTCCTGTCTATTACAACTGTGTTCCTGTCTATTACGACAGTGTTCCTGTCTATAACAACAGTGTTCCTGTCTATTTCGACAGTGTTCCTGTCTATTACAACAGTGTTCCTGTCTATTACAACAGTGTTTCTGTCTATTACAACAGTGTTCCTGTCTATTGCAACAGTGTTCCTGTCTATTATAACAGTGTTGTCTATTACAACAGTGTACTGTGCATTACAACAGTGTTTCTGTCTTTTACAACAGTGTTTCTGTCTATTATAACAGTGTTTCTGTCTATTACAACAGTGTTTCTGTCTATTACAACAGTGTTTCTGTCTATTACAATAGTGTTTCTGTCTATTACAACAGTGTTGATGCCCATTTCAACAGTGATTCTGTGTTGTTTGTAGAGGTTCTACTGGATGAGATCCTGTTCGGATGCCCTGTTTGGAGACAGCGGAAGTGAGGCAGCTCATCAACGGTCCGAGAGTTTCACACCCGACTCCAACTGGATCCTTGGAGAATCAGCTGAGGTAAATGACACAGGAACATTTTACCAATGTATGCATCAGAAACATGCTTATTTCTTCACAGGTGAAAGTGACATGTTATTTTCACGACAATATATTCCTAAGATTTCATCTAATCCTTCTGACAATTTTGCTTCCATTTTGAACAATTTTTTTAATAATCAGGCAGTGTTGAGTAGAGTCTGGTCTAGTGCTGACAGGCGTGAATACTGGTGTCATGATTGTTGTGTTGACTGGGTTGTTTATCGTCCTGTTGACTGGAGTGTTGACTAGTGGGTATACTGGCCTGTTGACTTGGCGTGGTTGACTAGTGGGTATGCTGGCCTGTTGACTGGAGTGTTGGCTAGTGGGTATACTGGCCTGTTGACTTGAGCGTTGACTAGTGGGTATACTGGCCTGTTGACTGGAGTGTTGACTAGTCGGTATGCTGGCCTGTTGACAGGAGCGTTGACTAGTGGGTATACTGGCCTGTTGACTTGAGTGTTGACTAGTGGGTATGCTGGCCTGTTGACTGGAGTGTTGACTAGTGGGTATACTGGCCTGTTGACTTGAGTGTTGAATAGCGTATGCTGGCCTGTTGACTGGAGTGTTTGCTAGTGGGTATACTGGCCTGTTGACTTGAGTGTTGACTAGTGGGTATGCTGGCCTGTTGACTGGAGTGTTGGCTAGTGGGTATACTGGCCTGTTGACTTGAGTGTTGACTAGTGGGTATACTGGCCTGTTGACTGGAGTGTTGACTAGTGGGTATACTGGTCTGTTGACTGGAGTGTTGACTAGTGGGTATACTGGCCTGTTGACTGGAGCGTTGACTAGTGGGTATGCTGGCCTGTTGACAGGAGCGTTGACTAGCAGGTATACTGGCCTGTTGACTGGAGTGTTGTCTAGTAGGTAAACTGGCCTGTTCACTGGAGTGTTGACTAGTGGCTATTCTGGCCTGTTGACTGGAGTGTTGTCTAGTGTGTATACTGGCCTGTTCAGTGGAGGCGTTGACTAGTAGGTATGCTGAACTGATGACTGGAGTGTTGTCTAGTGGGTATACTGGCCTGTTCACTGGAGTGTTGTCTAGCAGGTATACTGGCCTTTGACTGGAGTGTTGACTAGTGGGTATGCTGACCCGATGTCTGGAGTGTTGACTAGTGGGTATACTGGCCTGTTCACTGGAGAGTGGACTAGTGGGTATACTGGCCTGTTGACTGGAGTGTTGACTAGTGGGTAAACTGGTCTGTTGACTGGAGTGTTGACTAGTGGGTATACTGGCCTGTTGACTGGAGTGTTGACTAGTCGGTATGCTGGCCTGTTGACAGGAGCGTTGACTAGCAGGTATACTGGCCTGTTGACTAGAGTGTTGACTAGTGGGTATGCTGGCCTGTTGACTGGGCGCTGACTAGTGGGTATACTGGCCTGTTGACTGAAGCGTTGACTAGTGGGTATACTGGCCTGTTGACTTGAGTGTTGACTAGTGGGTATGCTGGCCTGTTGACAGGAGCGCTGACTAGTGGGTATACTGGCCTGTTGACTTGAGTGTTGACTAGTGGGTATGCTGGCCTGTTGACTGGAGTGTTGACTAGTGGGTATACTGGCCTGTTGACTTGAGTGTTGAATATTGCGTATGCTGGCCTGTTGACTGGAGTGTTGGCTAGTGGGTATACTGGCCTGTTGGCTTGAGTGTTGACTAGTGGGTATGCTGGCCTGTTGACTGGAGTGTTGACTAGTGGGTATACTGGCCTGTTGACTTGAGTGTTGACTAGTGGGTATACTGGTCTGTTGACTGGAGTGTTGACTAGTGGGTATACTGGCCTGTTGACTTGAGTGTTGACTAGTCGGTATGCTGGCCTGTTGACAGGAGCGCTTGACTAGCAGGTATACTGGCCTGTTGACTAGAGTGTTGACTAGTGGGTATGCTGGCCTGTTGACTGGAGCGTTGACTAGTGGGTATGCTGGCCTGTTGACTGGAAGCGTTGACTAGTGGGTATACTGGCCTGTTGACTGGAGTGTTGACTAGTGGGTATGCTGGCCTGTTGACAGGAGCGTTGACTAGCAGGTATACTGGCCTGTTGACTGGAGTGTTGACTAGTGGGTATGCTGACCCGATGTCTGGAGTGTTGACTAGTGGGTATACTGGCCTGTTCACTGGAGAGTGGATTAGTCGGTATGCTGGCCTGTTGACTGGAGTGTTGACTAGTGGGTATGCTGACCTGATGACTGGAGTGTTGACTAGTGGGTATACTGACCTGATGACTGGAGTGTTGACTAGTGGGTATGCTGACCTGTTGACTTGAGTGTTGACTGAGTGGGTATGCTGACCTGGTGACTGGAGTGTTGACTAGTGG
Source organism: Haliotis rubra (assembly GCF_003918875.1). Classification (NCBI taxonomy): domain Eukaryota; kingdom Metazoa; phylum Mollusca; class Gastropoda; order Lepetellida; family Haliotidae; genus Haliotis; species Haliotis rubra. Next base: position 10,721 of record NW_025765666.1, read on the forward strand.
GTATACTGGCCTGTTGACTGGAGTGTTGACTAGTGGGTGTGCTGACCTGATGACTGGGGTGTTGACTAGTGGGTATGCTGACCTGATGACTGGAGTGTTGTCTAGTGGGTATACTGGCCTGTTCACTGGAGTGTTGTCTAGCAGGTATACTGGCCTTTTGACTGGAGTGTTGACTAGTGGGTATGCTGACCCGATGTCTGGAGCGTTGACTAGTGGGTATACTGGCCTGTTCACTGGAGAGTGGACTAGTGGGTATACTGGCCTGTTGACTGGAGTGTTGACTAGTGGGTATACTGGGGCGTATTTATCAAACAACTTAAGTCATTAAAAAACTTAAGTCAGTTAAAAACTTAGTTTTCACGTTTTTCGACTTAAGTTTTGTGGTAAAACTTAAGTCATATTTATCAACAGACTTAGACTTAAGTTTTGTCATTTTTGACTTAACTATTAAGACTCATCTTGGTAGGCTTAAATCAACTCTTTTGACTTAAGTCATATGAAACAAAATGGCTGTCACATCACGTATTCCAAGAGTATTTAATGAAAGAAGAGAAGTTCTGCATACATTAGATGATAATGAGCTGTTACAAAGGTACAGATTTGACAGAAACAGTATTGTTTACATCTGTGATTTACTAGAACACGATCTAAGTCCCGTAACGCATCGGAGTTGTGCAGTGTCCTCGTTACCAAAGTGCTCGTCACTTTGCGTTATCTTGCCACTGGCAAATTTCAGATGTGCAATGGCGATGACCATGGACTGAGCCAACCCACCATCTCAAGAGTCATCGAACAAACGCTTCAATCACTCACAAGTCAGCGTATTGTCCGTAGATTTGTCACCTTCCCACGCCAGTTCAAGATATAAGGCGACACCAGCGTCGATTTTATCAGACTGCAAACTTCCCGGTGTAGTAGGTGTCATTGATGGTACTCCGCGTTCAAATTCAGGCCCCATCCGTGAATGAGAATGAATTCATTAACAGGCATCACTACCACAGTATTAATACACAGATAGTGATTGACAGCGACGACCGGATCGTCGACATATCGTAGCACGTTGGCCTGGCTCAACACATGACTCCCGCATCTTGACAACAAGCGGGTTATGTCGGATGTTTGAGGGAACCAGTTACCCGTGAAGTTCATCTGCTTGGCGACAGCGGCTACCCATGTCGGAGGTGGATTTTAACACCATTTTTGCGTCCCCTTCCTGGATCACAGACAAACTACAACAGGTATAATTGCTATTTCTTCGAGTCAGCTTCGAGTACTAACCAATAGAGTGATTTCCTTGGTTATGTGAAATACAATCTTCAACATAAAACGAAATGGAAGACTTACATATCTTTGCTAAATGCATTATTCGGGCAACATGTCGTACAATCATAATGTCTACTTCTTTGTTGTAAATGCATCTTTGGTGACTTATCAATGAAACAATACGTGTGGGCAAGTAAAGTGTATAATGATATCTCCATTTTGATTTAATACCACCCATAAATATTATATGATCATCTAGTGGTTCCAGTTGTATTTATTGCAGATTTTCAGATCACATAAAAACCAGAAACTGTGTGGAAAGAGGTATTGGACAACTGAAGCGGCGGTTTCATGTACTACATGGAGAAATCAGACTTTCCCCACAGAAGGCGTGCAAGGTATAGCATTATCAGAATGTTTTTCTGTGGACTCCATTGAAGTTGAAGTTAAATCATAATTTTAACACATATGTCCCCCAATAATACCCTAAGGACCTAATATGCATCAGGTAGACAAAGAAACCAACACAATTAATAAGATAAACAATAACTTTTATTTAATGAATACATTAACAAATCTCAAACAAGAATGTAAAAATGTCTACACTTTTTCAGTCCGTCCTAACATAAACAAGATTGGACAAGTCAGATATATGTGATCTTACTGTCAATAGCACCTCACTCAATATTGACAGATAATTATTGTAATCTAAAGTTCAACTGTAATAAAAATTAGTTATCTCAATAATCATATTTAAAAAGAATCATATTTAAGATGTTTAGACAATCAAATATGAGTATACTTATACAGTGATCCTAGGTTTATGAACCCTTAGAGAGGAACATTTTACGTGAAATGTTTTGTGAAATGGAAAAGATATATATTCAAATTTCTGAATCGTGGCATTTTCTGCATAGCTACTAAATTAAAGCATAAACATTGCCAGGATCAAATACTCTTAGTGTCAGATTAGTAAGGGTACGGATTTTTACCAAGAAATTATTAGATGTGAAATGCATTCATGGAAAGATAATGATGCTAGAAACATTGGTTATGACAAAATAACATTTTTTTAGATGAAGGCCACATTAATTGCTGAATATTAGTGGTTAGGTATTCAACTAAAATCAGTTCCATGGGAGATTTTCTCACTAACATTACATTAAGCTATTATTTGATAAGAAATGAACATCAATTAAAATAGAGTATCAAAACTAAATATTTCCTGGTCAAATACAATAAGTCCTCTACATCCTACTTTTTAATTAAATTGACAGAAATTTCTTGACCATTTGTTGTGTCTTGACTATGTTTTTTTAATATGTCCCTAGGTAATAATTGCTTGTGCAGTGCTGCACAATATCAGCAAGGACAGGAATGTCCCAATGCCAGGTCCAAGTGGGAGCAGCGGTCAACCTGGACAGCTGAGGGCACAGATGCAAGGTTTGCCAGCCATTGCTCCTACAGCATCAGGAGCCAGATACAGGGAACAATTTGCGATCAGCTTCTTTTAATGTACGTATTTCCAAAGTCTCTCATGAAAGTCATAGAAATGCATTGATTATTAATTTCATATTCCTAAATGCAAGACCTCTAAGGGACCGTTCATAATTTATGTCTCTAGGGGGGGAAGAAATGATGATTGTCATGGAGAAGCATGTACAATGTGAATGACTCCCCTAAAATTTAAGTACAAAGTACTTGCCACCCCCTACCATGTCATGCACAAGGTCATTTACCCACTCACGTCTTTTAACATAAATTAATTAATATTCACTATTTACAAAATTTCTGACCCCCTAGTACATGTGAGCAGTTACTGACAGCCCCCCTACCTCCACAGAACAAAATGGGTGACCACTCCTTAAAATCATCAACACACACAGACACAGACAGACAGACACACACACACACACACACCATTAAATTTTGAAAGGTCCCCAATAATTACAATGTATATACCCTATACTGTCATTAGTGCCTGTACAATCTATTCTTCTAGTTTATTAATTCTTCTCTTAAGATACTCTCTTTTAATTTCAAACATTCAATCTCTAATTCCAGTTTTCTTTCTGTAGTGCCTCCACAGAGAGGCTGATGCTGGCACTGACAGGCTGTCTTCTCTGGCAGGTGGTAAATGTTCACCATGTCCTGGACCTCGTCACCGACCATGATAGGGCTACAACAAAATCATGATTTGTAAAATATATAAGAGAATGAAATACATGTTCATAATATTTCCATATCCCGAGCCTTGTGTTTTATGTTCAAACAGTGTCATGTCAGTCATTTCAAACCAAGTGATCCTGACAGGCAGATTGGGAAAGAATGTAAATTATAATTTCCCCAAACTGTAGGACTTCATGTAATTCATGCAGGGCAAGATGAACTGATGAAGTACTAAGTGACAAATGTCGAGTGTTGTCTGCTTAACAACAGTGGAGGCCTGAGTAAGTTCAGTATTTTCAGATAGCTGAACCTTCTGTCATGGAATAATAATTCATATGAAAATTCATTATTAATTATAACCACTACAAGGGATATATAAGGAAAATATAAATATAGAATATTAGATTCATCATGTATCAGTTAGAGAAAGACTCCAGTCAAAAGTAGTAAAACTCATCTCACAGACATACTATTGAAAAAAGTATATGTTACGGCTGCATCATTTCACAGATGTTCAAGATGAATCCTAGCCTAAGGTATCAATGACTCAGCTGTTAGAGAAACCTGACAAAAAATATTGCAGTGGTTTTAGTGTTGTATAAAACGGATTAATATCAAAATGGATATGGCATGTACCTTTCTCTTGAAGTGATGGCATCAAGCAGTTGCAGGGCAGTGGAATCACACGAGTCTGAGATACCCGTAAGACTTAAGTTGTCCCTTCCAATGGCCTCAACAACTGCATCTGTGACCGGACTGACAGGAGTTGGAGGTGGTCCGCCTCCTGTAAATGCAAAAAAGTAGATTAATTGCTTAAATATGATTATCTTAGGTCAGACCAAACTTATTTCTTGTTTCACAGATTTTTGTCCTCAGAAACCCAAAGGCAGGAGGTAAAAAAATAAATAAATCACCAGTCAAAGTAATATTCCTTCTAAATACTCAAAGTATCATACTTTTGGCAATTTTTTAAGTGTATATGGTCAAAGTCAACCTAAACAAATTTTCTTGTAAGTTTATATATTTGGCCAATAAAAAACATTAGGATTTTAGTTTTTGAGCGGGGAAAATTAATTTTTATTTCTTTTCTTATTCTTGAAAAAATACGACAGGCAGATCTGTAAAACCAGAAATAAAATTGGTCTGGCCTTATGTAGAAATATATCACAAACCCAGGAGGTAAGTACTCACTTTACGATGAAACACTGGAATAGAGTAGGTTTATGTTGTAACATGTTATATTTGGCATTACACTTTCTTAGTAAAGTACAGATTCTAGTACTTTTGTTGGCTGGAGTTCCATCCGGGAATCGAACCCATGCCCTCAGAGTCAGGCACCTAAACGCCAGCACACAAAGTCAGCCGCCTAACCCGCTCAGCTGGCGATAGGTGCCTGACTCTGTGGGAATGGGTTCAAGTCCCGGATGGGATTCCAGCCAACAGAAGTACTAGAATCTGTAATTTCACTTTAATACTATGAAAGTGTAACATATGTTACATTTGACCACTTTCTTAATGGCATTGTGTAATTATAGGTTTATGTTGGTAGAAAATATTCAGTATATACAAGAACTTACAATGTAGGTCTGGAAATATTGTGAGTGAAACTCTTTTCCCACTTTCTGACATTTATCACATCATTTATGTAACCTTTTATGACACTTATATTTTGATAACTAATAATAATACTGTAACCATAAACATGCTTACCAGTGGCAATGGTTTGCTGCCTGAACTTGGAATAGGTCTTCTTGGATGAACTCTTCAAGTTCTTCCATTTTTTTCCACCTCATCCCTGGTCCTCTTGTGGGTGATGCTTGAATTGAGGGTGTCTGTAATCATCTACAATGTAAACAGAATACATCAAATGGGGAAAAATCCCATCAATTTACATCTAGATATTTAATCAGTGCATAAAAACTTGACTTTTTACACGTGAACTAGTTATCAAGTGCATTTGTGCTCTTATTTAGACAATAATATAAAGAAAAACGAGATGTGTACTGCAGTATTCATTTTCAAAATATTTAATTCTTTCCTAATATTGCCGTAATTTCAGTATGTCAGTAAAATGACGTATGTGGTTTTGCAATTTGTACCGAAAGTCCTAGGGGAATTAATACCCAACAAAACAACAATTGACCACTACATGGGTATGTAAATGTGTGATTATATCAGTCAGGTAATGTGAAACGAATCCATCGTCAGAACAGCCACTAGATCTATCGCGGAGCTTCGAACACGTACCTGCCACGCCTCCTGTCGTTTCACGGAGGTGATGCCAGGCCCAAACTTGCCCTCAAGCACCACTCTGTTGGCCGCAACTAGCTCCGCTAGCAACAGACACTCCTCTTTTGTGAAATTAGGCCGCCTCTTCTTCATTTCATCCGCCATAGTATCCATTCGATGCTGTTCGTGTATCGTCTGCGCTGTCCGGGAATTTCCCCCGAGGATGTTTTTATGTCTCTCAGTAAAAAGAGTTCCACTGGTAGGCTAAAAATAACCGGGATAGTCCCTAGTGATCACGTGATCGCGTTCGGCGAAATGGACTTAGTTTTTGTCGGCGGACTTAGCTAAGTTTCAGACTTAGCCCGTTTGTGAATACCAACTTAAGTTTTTGACTTGGCTAAGTCAGTTTTAAGAAACTTAAGTTTTTTCTTAAGTCAAAACTTAGTTGTTTGATAAATACGGCCCCTGGTGTTTAAGTAAACTTATTTACAAATCATCCACTTCCACATGGAAGCTGGATAAGTGAGATCGAGTATTATATGTAGGTCAAGATAGCATTCCTCAAGTGGATCTGGACCAAACAAAATTTGTATCATTCAGGTGAAAAAATTATTTGCTTGGTAATTTTGTTTTGATTAAAATGTGACGGTAAGAAAACATATGAGCCTCGCGTCATTGGCTACGATGTAGAGTTACCTCCTTTGTCTTATCGGCAGACGACACATTGTTGCAATTTGCCGAAATGTCAACAGAGAAGAGGGTGCGCCGCAGTAATTGTACTGAACAAAGAGCTATCCGTGTTGACGGATGAAGTGACACGCAATAATGATTTTTGTTCGCCCCATTCTCCCCAATAGTGACGAGTTAGCGACAGGCGGACATGTGGAAAACATAGCCAAAAGTAAGTCCAATAGTAAGAACAATCTAAATTTGTAAATGTACCGATTATATATACAAATCGGAACTAGAACATTTCTGTATACCATTTAATAGGTTGATTGTATTTCTTTAGTATAGTAGGATATATTTTTCCTGGAAGCAGGCATTCATCTTTGATGAGCCTAAAACAATGTTTGTCATCACCACTTCTCCACTATTTAGTAACACCGCTATGTAAACGTTTTTAAAGGGTGACTGCCGTCAGCTCGGCAAGGCGGAGTGGGCAGATGTTAGGAAGAAGTGGAACGAACTGAAATAAGTTAAGAATGAGATCTGTTTAATGTAAGATTTATACAGGACTGTACTTTGTTGGTCCCTGCATCAGAAGATGTGGGATAAAATAATAATAATAATGAAAATTTATATAGCGCTAAATCCAACCACTAAGTGGGTGCTCAAAGATCGAATGATTGATATTATAATTTTTTTGTCTGAGAAACATGATTCCATAAAATAGATAGGTCTGAATTTAAGAAAAAATCATTTCCAGATACATATGTATGTCACATTACCTTTAAATCTTATTGTGGGTTATCTGCTTGATACCTGCCTGCCAGATAGATGGCATTCCTGGTGGAGTTGAAAGTGGTTTGTGTGCCAGTAAGTGCAAAACATGTCATTCTCATTGGAAATTACTCATTGATCTTTACATAAAAAGGGTACTGTAGTTTACAATATCAGAATCACATAATTTACATATAATGAAAGTTGTGAATTATTACCATGTACTTTTGTGAAGAACATGTTAAACTTTTGAAAGAGATGCACTTCGACACACAATGCCTTGATGCAGGCATGTCAAGCGAGCTTTAAAGTTCAAGATCAATAACAGCTTTGCCCACAGGTGATTATGTTCAGTGGTGTACATTTACATTGTTCAATAATAAAATACAAGTGATAGTTAAATTAATCAAATATACGTATCAGTTATCGATTCGTACTAATGTACAGAAAGTATTCATTACTGCTGATCAAAGTATCTGCTTCTGTCTAGACAAACTTGCAAAGCTGAAAAGAAAAGAAATTCAGTTCATACATATTTCAAAACAATTTGTACATAAAGTGTACCTTACAGAATACTTAATGATAGAGTGATCGTCTCTTAGACACGTAGAAGTCTGCTATCAAGAAATCTACCAGTACTACATGTAAGCAGATGTCAAATATGTTAATGGTACATTTCACATAATATTGTATTATTTTATGAATGATTTCAATGTAGTATTCATTGTAAACAATATTAAAGGATAATGTGCTGCATTGTATGTATTATGCTTACATGTAGTTAACTGGATTTAATAGTGACCAAGTCCAAAGCTACAAACAGTAGTTGATCTGGAGAGGGAGAGGATATGAGTACTGCATCAGATCCAGCGTGATGGGAGTGATAGGCTAGACATTGACAGGGAAAAAGATTGGCCATTGAGGAGAGAAGACAAGCTGTCGAAGAAAAGAGACGGGCTCTCGTTGAGGAAATTGAGTTTGCTAAGAAGTAAATCTATAAGTTCACCTTTCAGTCTGTCCCCATGATAAAGTTCACATAGATTGCACATTTTCATTTATAGGGAATTGTTTGCTGTATCATTTAAAAAAATCACATCATAATCAAGTGGTTTTAGAAGATTTGAACACTGTCAAATTCACTGTCATGTATACAATGAACATTTGGAAACATGAATTATTAAATGTAGGATTTTAGGAAATTTTATTCTGAAATTATTCCTTCCTCATCCTGTGGCCATGATTTAGAGGACCTTGATAAACATAGTCAATTTCTGAGGCACTTTCCTCTTCAAGAGCAGGGGGATTGGCCAGCCTTGCATCTATGCAGAAATTATGCAGCTTAAATGCTAACATAATCTGGACACATTTTGTGGGGTAAATTGAAGGCACCCTGATGACTTGTGTAAACATCTGAAAATAATTCATGAATGGTAATTAATGCATTATTTTCTAATTATAGAATGCATATATTAAAAGACATGACAAAGAAGGTTTATTTATTAGTTATATGAACCATACTTTTAAAAAAAATAAAAATTTCTTAATAATAATACATAATTTAATTGTCTCTTATTGTATCATATGAGGTAGCTTATGGAGTCTCATCGTTTCAAATATATCAATACATCTAGATTTACTAGATCTTTTTAGACAAGCCTAGGAATTTTGTTATTTGTTTCCGAAAATTCCAGACCTGAATCCTAATTTCAGAACACCAAATGCCCTTTCAATGGTGTTTCTAGTCTTTATTATATCCCCATTCTATCACTATTATAATATCTCTTCTGGCCGTATCTGAGGATTATCTGCTGGTGTTAGGAGCCAGGGTCTGCATGCATATCTATATAAAGATAAGAAACAGTCAACACATTTTTTCATTTTGTTATTAATGTCTCTTTGAAATCTGTTTCATGTGTGCAGTTACTTTGTGAAATACGTAGCCTTCTTGTGACTTCTAAGCTTGACACTGATGTGACATGTGTGTTGTATTAGGTGGTTGTGGCATTTGGTAACTACGTAAATATTTATAATATTAAATATTACAAAAAATAAACAAACCAGAATCTCCTAAAAAGCCATCCATCTGGAGGAGAGGACTCTAACGACTGTCCCAAAAGGCTGTTGCTAGGGATGATTGAGTCCTGACTCGCTCCAGGCCACCTTGCAACAAGAGTGCTGAACCTGAAGGAAATATTTGAGGATGAAATTAGTGTAATTGAAGATCACTAACAACATTGATATGAGTTTACACGGCTTAACATAATTATATCTCGCTCAATACTAAGACTTTATTGCAACAAGTTCATATTTAAGAATATCCCTCTGTTGTACTCCATGTTCCATTGATGTGTGTGTATCTATATTTTACAATTGATTGCAAATATGTTTACCTATTCATCTTGTTATAACTTCGTACTTTGAAGTTTACACAGATTCTCGAACGTTGGTTGGTTGTGAGAGCGGTCATGTGATCTCAATTTCAAGGTTCATTTCCCTTGAACCTTTCAAATCGTTCGTACGTGTGTAAACATCGTTCATACGTGTGTGAACGTTTCCGAGCCGATCTGGGACATGTGAACTTTTGCCGGAACTACTTTCCGGTTTTCCCCAGGATACTCGCTGTCCAGCTTGACGTAAACAAAATAAATTATTTGTATTCACACTCCTTTTAATTTATACATATCACTTGTTTTGTATGTAACAAAAGCACCAACTGAGCACAGTTTTGCAAAATCTGACCGACAACGCGTCCGACAACAAGTCACAGCCGGTACGACCTAATTTTCAAATTTCAGCTACGATTTCAAGGAACCCCAATGATCTTGCTGCAATTGGTGATGGCAATTTAGCGAGCGATCCTGTTTCAAGTCACCCCGATTTTGGCAATGTCACTTCTTCACGGCCAAACGGATTTCCAATTGCCGAGCATTGTTCCTTATCACAAGAGTTTAATCTCTCGCGGTTTGCGGGTTCTGCCCCGTGATAATATTAATAATGAGTTCATTTATATGGCGCCAACTCCATACACTATGTGTATGCTTATAGCGCTACATATATACTACAATATTAACTCTGTCAATGGGACATAAACACAAGGCAGTAGATTTTAGTCCAGGTATGACTGTCGGAAGAGATATGTTTTTAGCTGAGGCTTGAAAAGCGAGAATGTTTTGAGTTCTTTGAGTTCTGTTGAGAGTTTGTTCCATTGAACTGCAGCATTATAATTAAAAGATCTTCGGCCAAATCGTTTCAAATTAGTCTTTAGAATGTGAAAGAGGCGCTGGTTTGCAGAACGAAGGACTTGTGTTAGTTCGACAAGATATGATGGGCTGATCCGTGGTAACATTGGTATGCCAATACCAATAGCTTGAACAGCACACGTGCCTGTACAGGGAGCCAACGTAAATTGATGAGCCAGGCGTTATGTGCGCGGACTTCTTTGCCCAGGACACAATCCTTGCCGCTATGTTCTGTATCCTCTGTAGTCTGGAGAACTGTTGCTGTGAGATGCTGTGATCTGTTGAAAAACTGCTCATTAAATTTCACAATAAACAATCACAAATAAATAGAATACACCAACGAGATCTGCTTCTTATTCGCCAAGCAGCACAACTTCGAAGGCGGTCAGTGTATTATTACGCGGTCAAACGAATCCGTCATAGTTTTATAGGTACAATGACAGTTTGTTAAAATGATATTGTTATTGATATATGTTTCGGTTTGATAATTGTTTTGATGTTATGCTTACTAAAACAGTTTCAAACCTATTGACGAATTTGTTGTAATATTTTAAGGAATACTTTGATAACTATTTCTTCAAGGGTTTGGATACATGCGTAAAAAATCGCTAAGTATACAAATATCGTTACAATACGGTCTTAAACAGAATGACATTACAACAATTTACAGGTATTAAAACACATCACTGTAAACAATGATCATGTAGAAGTGGGTAAAAAACGTATGTGTAAACATCAAAGTGCGAAATTATAAGAATTGAATGTCGCTTTGTGTGTTTGCACTGAAAAATTAACAATGTCAAAGCGTTGTTCAAACTTGTTCACAACTGGTTCAGTGAACACACAAAGTGACATTCAATTCTTAAAATATTCAAATCAAACATACTGTAATTGAGATTACTGTATCACAAAATATAAACAAAAGAAATTCATGAAAGACACCTGGTGTGATGTTTTAATTACAAAAACAGCATAAAACTTATACTGTTCATCTTACAGGCGCTTCAAAAATATGTTGGTCTCCATAGTATATAGTGAAATAGGGTCATAGACTGAGAAATACATGAGTGTAAAACGAGTTATGATGTTTAGTTCTTTCCAGAGAAAACATTATGGTCAGGTCATAGACATAAGCAATGACTTTAGTTACTTTATTCATCAAAATCGCGGTACTCAAACCTTATTCATCCCCAGTCGTGCCTCTTGTTGTAACCCATTGAAGGCCCCTGACTTGACCTGACCTGTCAATCCCAAGGTAAATACTAAACAGCTGTGCAATTCATCGTAGTAAAAGTAAGCATGACGGCCCATTTCCATGCACATACGCTTGAGTGGAATTGGTGGAATCATTTGATAACAAGTGCTAGCAAAACACTGATGTATGTTTCTTAAATTTCTTTCTAATAATAATAATGTGTTACCTTAGGGTTTGCATCATAAACAGCTTGTACATTGATGGCGTGGAACCCCTTCCTGCACAGGTACGCCGATTCATCGTCACCGCTTCGTCTTTTAATAGGTATAAGTATGCCATCAATGGCAGCTATTGCTCAGGGCATCTCAGCGATTTGGTGGAAATCTGACATTATGTGCCGAAAGGACGGAGGGTCGGGAAAGCATAATGCTCAGTGCAGACACTGTTCTATGAAAACACCTCGATACACTGGACTGGTGTACTCCGTGGAGATCGCCCATTTCGAGCAAAAAGCCACCCTTACTTAAAAAGCGACTTGTTAAAAAAAACTGTGTCTCTGGGGTAACGGCATGCGATCTTTTTGTGGGGTGCTCGATTAATGGACGTCCATTGTGCAGTAACTGGAACAACGACAAACGAGGCATTCTGTATCGCACATACAGCTCCTCGTCACTCAGAATCTCGAGCTGCTTGGTTCTGTCTCTGAAAACCCGTTCTCTCCTTAAAAATCTGTCGCATTCTTTACAAAATAGAACAGTGGACGCCATCTGGTCGGTAAGACCGTACCATCCGGAACAAGTGTAGGTTTCTAGTGCTACTTACGATGATTGTAGCCTGCAATTGCTTTGTGCAAGTGGATGGCGTTAGTAGCCGAAGCCTAAGATCGCGATCTTAAGGATTTACAATAATTGTAGCGCTATTCTGTGCAAGTGGGCCCAGAACAACATCAGAAGAGGGCTGAAAGTTAATGCTAACAAGAACAAAATAGAGGTTATTGCACGAAGTCAAAGCCCTTCTACTTATTGTAGAGACATGGCAATTAAACCTACAGATACATCTACTTCACGTGTAGCTTAATTCTCCATCATCAAATAATGGAATAAAGTGAGAATGTTTTCGGTTTGGTAGATAGGATTCACCGTTGTAGTACATACCTCTCATTTTAGATGATGTAGGTCTGACGAAATAAAATAATGCTTGCAATATTTGAAATTCTGTAAAATGTTCACTCATTTTTTTATTATCATCATGAATTGTACAAACTCCAAACTTTTCAAGTGCAAGTTTTCTGGGGTTCAGTAACGTTGTTCTATGTAGGACTGGGGGTCAGTGGCCGCTATTATCACTCTCTGCTTCACTGTAATATAACTCATTATGAAGCATCACTATTACTTCTTTGACCACGCAGACAACAATGAATATATCTCTGGAATTACAAATATATAATCAAGGAATAGTGGCTAACATCATTTCATATTTTAGACAGTATGGGCAATCAATATTCTTATATGTAAATGCCATTATGATAGTATATAGGTCAACGTTCAGTTGTATTAACTACTTCAAAACCATGTCAAAGTTGGCAATATGATCTGTCTTCTAACTGTATCTGAGATGGTGACTCTGGTGGATTCCTTGTGGGAGGATCCCCAGCTGGTGACATGCTCTCTGACTCTTGATCAGCAGCATCTGAATTGCATATTTAAAAACTAAATATATTTCAGTTGTTGTAACTAGATTGTCCTGTAATATTTCCTATATCCCCGAAGTAATGGTCAGTATACAGTAATTTTAAAAGTACATATTTAAGGGCTTTTAACAGCATGTGTGTGTCCTGCATATACCTGAAATGTTATTTTCATTTGCAGGCAATCTTATTTCACTGATAGATATAGGTTATCACGCGAGTAGCTTTTGGGATGGTTAATATCCTGCATTAGGAATAATCATTGTATTTAGCGAGCCTTGACGAGCTAAATACACAGTGTTTATTCCTAATGCAGGATTTTAACCATCCCAAAACACACGAGTGTGATAACCCATTTATCATTCAATGTCATTTTTGCTTTATAATCTATAAATATGCGATTTCAAATGCCACAAATCATGCAACTAAACTTCGTGGAATGTCTATGACGTCACAAATATGTGAGGAGTAATTTACGTTACGTCACAAGCCCGGTGACTTTATTTGCTCCTGATCACTCAGCGGTCATCTAGTTCCCAGTAAGCTTTTATGCTAAAGCACGTATTGTTGTCAACAAATCTTAGCTTACGTTTGAAAAATAACAACAAACTCACGTGGAACTCTAGAAACCTTCAATTAACCTTTTGAACAACCAAATACGCTTTCATGTTACGTGACATTGTGCACCGTTCTCTCGCTAACACTGACAGTCGGTCGGGGAACTGATGTTGGTATCTTCGTAAGCCTATGCATTTCTATCTTCGCTTTCTAATCTACTCCATCTATCAAAACCAGGCATGAATTTTCTCTGGGATCAAAGTACTGACAGTACAGTAACCACGCCGTTAATCCGGACACGACCGCCGATCATTGACGCCATGTTTGTTTACACTGTGAAAGTAGTCCCTGAAATTTGGATATGACCTCTCTAATTTGCATTGATATCCGTATATGACCCCAACGGATACCGAAAATATCCGTTGGCTTTATCCTGCCGAGAACACTATCCATTGTATGATAAAGAAGAATATTTACAAACAAAATTCCCTTGCCTTCATGATAAGAGTGTCTCCTGGGGGGGGCAGTTTCCTGCCAGTACTCCAACTGCCCACTGTCCACGCAAACACTCAGGGGACAGCACCCGACTTCAACGTTTTCCTGTTGGGTGTCCACTAAGTAGTCATCCTTCATGAAATACATGGTTGCTGCACACGACTGGTTATCTTTGAATAGAACATTATGATAAACAAATATAGATTATCTTGAGAGACCACGTTCTTTGATAAAAACAAAGTTTTAGTAAAAAAATCCTGTCGTTCATTCAAATGTCCATATACTTTAAAAATAATTTAATGGACCATTCATAATTTATGGCTAGGGGGGTGATGATGATTTTAGGGGCGGTGTGTTAGGGGGTTCGCTCTCACTAAGCCAGAGTGTAACCAAGACAACATTTGCACTATGGCTAGGTGAGAGATGCGAGCCAGGTAATTAGCAATAGCCACTGAAGCGTGAGCCTTGTTCAAGGGCTATAGTCAATATCTACAATGCGACACGAGTTAAGAAGTATACAAGTGTGTGTGCGTTTGTTTGTAATATGAAAATTAGGTTTAAACATATGTATTTCTGATATGTTGTTCAGAAACTGGATCGACAAACAAGCAAAAAGCTTATATTAATGCCCCTCACGATAAAATAACATTTATGCGACTTGCATTTAATAACATTGTGGCAAAAGTACATGATATCATAAATAATACAATATACATGAATATAAACATCAGACAGCAAAAATACTTTTCGTTCTGCAAAGGGCCAGATGAAAACTTAAGATTGATTAAATCTTATTGAAGTGATAATATAGTTATGTACTGATTTGATAATGTCATGATTTATAGACCTAGGTAATTCTTGGTTACCATACAGAGGCGTCACTTATGTTAGATCCATGTTTGAAATAAAATAAATTTTAATGCTGGAGTCTGTAGTGGATTATTTGACAGAACCTGTTTCCAATGTTCATATCAAACCCAAATGAAGTATTACAATATGATGTAATCTTATTCTTGAATTCACTTGGTGAATTCACTTCAAGCAAAGAATTCAAAGTTTATTTGCACTGGTTAAAATGATTTAGCATTTCAGTGATAGATAATTTCTTAATGCGTCTTCTGTCTATAAGAGGTAAGAGATCAGTTTCTGAATATAATTTACTTGTTCCATTGTAGCCCCACATATTGTTCTATTTCATCAAACTGTAAATAATCTTGGACTAGTTAAATCATTTTACTAATATAACTAATTGAGCATTTCCTTAAATCCCACAAGAGAATTCAAATAATACCATATCAATGTATCTCATTTAAAACAAACGTCACCAATTGAGCATCAAATCCTCAAAAAAAATCAAATAATACCATATCAATGTACAAAAGTCATGTATCTATCTCACTTTAATACAAATTCCACCAATATCACTAACTGAGCAGTTTGTTGGAAACAAACTATGGCTCATCTGGACTCAGTGTTATCAAAACAATAACCCAAGTCAGCCAAATCCCACTCTGGCTATGTGAGAGACCTGTTTTGACGGAATCTGGCTAATTTAGAGGACACTGATGAGTCGACGGTCCGTCGTCATACCTGGCTGAGCGACCTAATTGCCATCTATGGTCTGATCTATTGTTTTCAGCAGTTATTCGTATTTTAGTTTTGTCCGATTATACGAGTAAACATGCTTTTTTTCTGGATATCCTATTAAGCATCGAACTGAACGCCCAGTTAGGTCGATGTGGTTTATTTCGACATGTACTATTTGCAACTGTGTCAATTGTAGGGATGCAGTGTATCAGTCTAAAACACAGTTCACTGTGTTGCACCCCGTTTACTGCGACCTTCGCTGTGAAGGACATTATAACTGCGCATGCCCTCAATCCATCAAGTTTTGACAACATTGTATACCATGGTTCATCCATTTTTCATATACATTGTGAGAACTAATTTCACTGGAAAGGACAGAACATGACACTTTGAGGGGTACACTGAGGGATCCAGTGACAGTGCTGATTACTGAAAACTTCCCAAATATGTTGTGAAGGTTATACATGTCTATAACTGGCCTTTTCTTCTTATCACTTGTAAGATTTATGAACTAAAATCCGTCTGTTTAATTTTTGTAGGAAGCAATCACCAACACAATGCCATATATAAAGTGTTCAAATGTAACATATGTTATATTATGGATTGTACTTTCTCAGTAAAGTAATATACGTTATTTTATCGATTATACCTTCTCAGTAAAGTAACATATGTTATATTATGGATTATACCTTCTCAGTAAAGTAATATACGTTATATTATGATATATACCTTCTCAGTAAAGTAACATATGATATATTATGGATTATACCTTCCCAGTAAAGTAACATACGTTATATTATGGATTATGCCTTTCAGTAAAGTAACATACGTTATATTATGGATTATGCCTTCTCAGTAAAGTAACATACGTTATATTATGGATTACATGCCTTCTCAGTAAAGTAACATACGTTATATTATGGATTATGCCTTCTCAGTAAAGTAACATACGTTATGTATTATGGATTATACCTTCTCAGCAAAGTAACATACGTTATATTATGGATTATACTTCTCAGTAAAGTAAAATACGTTATATTATGGATTATACCTTCTCAGTAAAGTAAAATACGTTATATTATGGATTATGCCTTCTCAGTAAAGTAACATACGTTATATTATGGATTATGCCTTCTCAGTAAAGTAACATACGTTATATTATGGATTATACCTTCTCAGTAAAGTAACATACGATATATTATGGATTATACTTTCTCAGTAAAGTGCCTCCATGACAAAACATATATTTTCTCAAACTCAAGTACAGATTTATCAAACTAAACATGTACAGTGTATACAGAATTTTTAAGAACATTCAGTCAGTAGTTGGGATTGAGCACAAAACAGGGCAGGGAAAATTGAAAAGCGTTGAGAATATCCAAAATGAGATGATTAATAGAGGGGAGTCCTCATGTATGTAATGAATTACAAAGACTTAACTCGGCGAAAAAAATCGCGGGAAAGATGCGCAAAAAAAAGACGTTTAAACTGGTGTAGAGCTCACGTAATCAAGATTGGGATAATGTTTTCATTTCAGATGGAGGTTCTGCCTGGATTCTTCCGAACTGTGAAAATTAGGCAAAAGATACCGTGAAACCTATCTACTAACGCCAAAAACATAGCCCGAAATTTCACAAGTAGGGTGGGATATCATCCCGTGGAGTGACGCCGTTGTGTATTTTCAATGGAAATTTTGGCATCTTGAATGAGCACCTCCTTCCAACAGCGCGCACACAATATGAAGATAATTGATTTTCCAGCATGATAACGATCCAAATCACACCGCAGGCTACACAAAGCAGTGGTTGTCGGACGAAAATGTTCCAAGTTTAAGACTGGCCCAGCTATATAGCCCAGGACAGAATGAGCCTTTCGTTATTTGGGAATACTTATACATACGTACACATGGCTCTAGTAAGGTTTGGTTGGTTTCATCTTTAACGCTGCACTCGGCATTATTCCAAATATATGGCGGAAGTCTGTCAAAATCAAGTCTGGACAATCCAGTGATAAACAGCATGTGTGAGTGAGTGAGTTAATATTTAACGTCACATTAGCAATATTTCAGCCATATTGTGACGAGAACAAGTTAATTTATCTCAATATTAAAATCAATAAATTTAGGACATAAAAATCTGTGATCGAGGGACAATAAAAATACCAGACCATCACAGATATTAATTTGAAACTAGCACACTATCATAAAATTACATCAATATAGACTACAATATAAAAACGGGCTGTAGATCACGAGCAACTGAAGGTAGATCACCATACTAGGATCCATGGGGACTTACAGTACGTTTGCTACCTGCATGGACCCTAGCTGGATTTGCACCATCCCTTCAGCCGCTGGCGATTATCCTGAGTTTTAGCCATTATTAAAATAACAAATATACTACGATTAAAAGTTTGGTAGACTTTGGTTGTGTTAATTTTACGATACTTTAACCCCCTTTGAGGATACAGCCACTAACAATCGCAGTTGCTTATTTATACTACCGTGTAAAATACCATTCATATATTTACAAACATATTCAAAATTTATGTAATAATTCTATTTCCTTTAAAAATTAAATTATTAAATGATAATTAACATTGCAAAAAAAGATCTTTAACTGTTTTGACATTGAAATACTTATCCCTTGTGAGATAAACAACATGAGCATCGTTGATATGTGTCAACAAAGTCAGCGAGCCTGACCACCCCATCCCGTTAGTCGCCTCTTACGACAAGCATGGGTTGTTGAAGACCAAAAGTAACGCGGATCTTCACGGGTCGATCTACTAAGAGGAATCTGGAGTCAACCCACAATCTGACAGCCTCTAGGGGAGGGGCATGATAAATAATACACATCTTGGGGTAAAATGGTCAGACCCAGTTTCGTTTGTTGGGGGACATGACCTCTCCCGTGAGACCCCTTAGTACTACACCTACGTCACCATTATACTTAGTGTCGGTGCAAAAGTCAAGTCACATCTTCATGGAGAAAATAGGAAAAGGCACATCGGTAATTGATCTTCAGTAACCAATGCTTTTCTTTAAGAGGCGACTAGAGGGATCGGGGTCAGGCTCGCTGACTTGGTTGACACGTTATCGTATCCCAATTACGTAGATCGATGCTCATGTATTGATCACTGGATTGTCTGGACCAGACTAGTTTATTTACAGAGCGCCGTCATATCGATGAATATTGCTGACTGCAGTATAAAACTAAACTCACTCCACTTACCTGCAAGTCAGGGAAAGGGCCCGTGCCACAGACAGAAAGCAATCCCAATATATTTCTGGTAGCCATAGAGACAGCATGCAGAAGCCAGAACCTAGTCTGAACAGTTAGCAGGATACGGTTAGGCTGTGTTATTTGTTTGAAAGTTCTCATATTATTTTAATACTGCATTTAGTCTGTAAAAACTTCACAATCAGACCAGTGGTATCAAGTAAGATATTTTTGTACAAACCCTAAACAAAAGTCAATATTCTCTCATTACTCGTGACAAACACTTTCACGTCCACGTTTGTTTAGCAATTTCATGTTCTTAGACATCATAGGTTAACATCATAGGTGGATTATACCACAAAGAACAGATGTTATTCACACATCCTGCCTTTCCACTGCCCCTCAGTTGACGAATACCTATTCAACAGTGTTAGGTCATGGAGAAACTGATACCGTATATTGATTACAAGTTACTGAAGAACTAACTAGATGAGTAAACTACTTTTAATCTTGTGGCAAATTGACAATTATTCACTACAGGAGTAGATAGCCATTGGCTCTGTAGCTCATTTTAGTTTTAGTTCTTGAGAAAAACAAGTTTTGGGAATGTGACCACTGTGAGCAGTCGAAAATGTGAAAAGTTTACTGACAGATGGCCTGTCATGCCATAAGCCTATCGGGTCTTTCAGGCCTGATGAAATAAGTAAGGCAGATAATTTCATTGTTTACACCTTTGTATTCTCAGTTATTAACTTTATTCTCTATTTCAATGTCCAGAGAAACTGAGAGTTCAACCTGTCAGCAGAGCCACAACAGAACATGGCATGATGTAAGAAGGCACAGGCTTACCTCATCAATATTGAAGCATGTGTGCAAGGAGGGCTGATCATATAAAACTTGCAAGTAGCCTATTGTGTTGCAAAAACATTCAAACAGCTCAAATGAAGTATGGGGTTTCTGAAGAACCCAATGCTGCCCAGCTGTATGCTGAAGTAACTAGGAAATAGAGGATACTAAACGACCTTCCGTGTAATACACTCATAGATATTATTTTCTAAGATGCCTAGCGGTTAGAACAATCGAAAAAAAAAAACATTATCAGACAAAAAAAATATACTTTTTTGATGACGTAATAATTGAATGACGTTATCAAATATATCAAATTTCTGTATTGTACCTGTTTTTATTTTTCTAGTTCTTGCTACGATACTCTTTACGTGCATATTCTAAAAGTATTGAGCTAATGCATGCTACGAATAGACAAACTGATGTCCCAAAACTTGAGAAAACGCTGCCCAGTATATAAAATCTGATTTTGCGTTGTTTACATTTCTAGCAAGCGCTGTGGTATGAGCACAACGTTCCGTTTCACACCCAATGTTTCGGGTTTTTCTAGACACTTGGTTTTTAGTGACAAAGACCATTTGTAAGTTGATTCTAAAATGTATGAGGAATTCAGCGATGCATTTGTCACAACTGAATATGAAATATACGTGATGTAATATGACCGGCCTCAGCGAAACCTGATTTTGTAAACCCTATCCAATATGGCGGATAGCTCACTTCGGCGTTTGTGTTCTTGTATTTTCCAAAACATCCCAACAGATTCTAGGTTTATCGGCGACGTTTCAGAATTATGTAGATGTGTTTCTTCACAGCAGTCGAAATGTTTGTTTTGTTCTGAGGTTTCGCCGTAAAGATGCCATTTTGACAGACGACCTGAGAGTAACGCTTTCGTGTTTACATCGCGGAATTGTGGGAAATATTTAGGGAATCCCCGAATTTAATAAAGATATTTACACATTAGGACGTCATTAGATAATGATACGCTAATAAATGTTTCAGACAACCTGTTTTAAACGTTGCCATTAACCAATGATGCATTAAGGATTTAATGTATCATTAGGGGTTAATGTTGACGTTAGTTAATGAAGCAATGATACAACCGGATCCTGTTCATAAAAGTACATACATTTCAATTTCATATCAGTTCATAAACATGAAAAAGTAATACTTGTGATCTGATATGTTTAACAATCAGGAGAGTAGATAGTAAGGTATTCTGCTAAATGCCTCCTGTTTTGAAATGTCATATAAACACAATTAGCTATAATACGCTTGATATTTTGTTAATTCTTTTTTTCCATGTGATTTCAACACTCAGCTTCAAAAGATAAAGTCATCAGAAACATATTCCCAAATTTTCAATAAAACGTTTGTATAATTATGTTTTAATTACGAAAACAGTTTCTTTAAATCTCAGCTTCGGCCATTATGCATATTTCGCTGGAACCCACGTGACCTTTCCGCTCGTGACGTCAAATGTGCCTAGAGTCCGCCATATCGCCAAAGACCAAGCGCTACAGTCAAATTGCCCGGAGTTTTGGTCAAATTGCCCCAGGGGTAGTTAAATGTTCTTTAATTTATTTAAAATAATTAAATATAGGTTATAAATGCATAATTTTTGTCAACTTTGATATTATGTTCTTCAAATAAAAGTATATACACAGTTATGAGTTTACTGATGGAACATTTATCAGAAAAATATTTCTTAATAACTTTTATATGAAGAACATAATATCAAAGATGACAAAACTATGCATTTACGGCATATATTTAATCATTTTAAATAAATTTGACCAAATTGGAATGAATGACCAAATTTGCAGGGCATTTTGTAGCGGGGCAGTTCCACTGGTACTTATGAGATAGATTTCAAAATCAGTAAGAGATTTCACATGAGCTTGAAAATGTTTCGCTATGACGTTCTTTTCGGTTTAGAGCCCTAAATGCTGCAGACTACCCGAAAATTGCCGAATACAACGGCAAATCATGAAGTAGTTGTCGCTTTCATTGTTTTCCATTTTGTCCAATTACGCACGTCCGCATGACTCGCTATTTGTCAGTAGTGTGTGCCGTGAAAGTTGTTCTGTGTTCACATTGGCTGACAAGATGCCATTCTAAGGCTGTGACCGAGTGCCATAACTATTTCCATAACCAAACACTGGGAAACACACATTGTCCTGACAAGTATTGAATAATTCACTAGTTTTCGGGGAATAACTTATCTGCGTAGCGAATATTATCACTGCTCGACCAGGCTGGGATTTTGTGTGGAGATTTGCTACGTTATTAATGAGAACTAGGATCCTCATTTTCTTTTTAACAAAATAACTCCAGTGTAATTTTTGTAGTAGATAATTTCTATTTTCCCCGTCTGAAGCATAAGTATTGTGTTTTTAAATCCCCGACACCCTACAGTCACCCATTTGACACTAAAAAGGAACTGCAATCACATTGCAAAAAATATAATTCTTAGGGACTGGTCATATACTTAAAGGGGAGGGTTTGCTGGCTGGAACTGTATCACATTTTGCTGTCAAATAGTATTCTTGTTAATTGATATGGTATATTTTTAAATATATTTTGAACTCAAAGGGTGCCTCCGTTTCGCTTGATTCTTCTTCTTCATCTTCAAGATTGTCTTGCAATAGGTAAAATCGGATCGTATTGATCCGATCTAACAGCCATTTCAGAAATGACATCAGGAAAACCTATTACTGCTTCAGAATCCATTGACACTGTTACGTTGTGCGGTAAAATCAAAGCGGCAGCCATCATCAACAGGCACATGTGACGTCATGTCACGTGATACCCTCTGCTCATTAACTGTCGGGTGTTTCCGTAAAAGGCGGAAATACGAGTACGTTTTTGTTTTTATTGCTATTTTACAAACTTTTTTCTCCAATTTTAATAACGGAAGGTGACTTTTATAATATCCTTTACAATATATCAAAGTTTTGTTTTCGTTCGGATTCTCCTTTAACTTTTCTTCCGCATATCAATTATCTAGAAAATAAATGCCTGAAGGCGCTTCACTTGTTGAAAGTCGTTTCCAATTCTAAGTGGGGAGGGATCAAGCTACCCTCCTACATCTATATTGATCACTGGTCCGTTCGAAACTTGATTACGGCTCTATTGTAAATGGTGGAGCCTGCAAAAGCAACCTTAAAATTATTGATTCTGTTCACCATCAAGGTCTAAGACTTTGTCTTGGATCCTTTAGAACTTCTCCTGTTGACAGTCTCTGTGTTGAGGCCGATGAGCCATCTCTTACACAACGCCTTATAAAATCATCCTTGCAGTATATATCACAACTTTCTTCTAACCAGTCTAACTATGTAATTATAAGAAATTAAGAAAATTACAAAAGTAAATTGACAACGTTTCCACTTTAATGATTTCCATAGTATTATTAACTTATTTTGTAAATTTCTTTTATTAAAGGTATCCATGAAGGCCTTGGATTTTGACTCCACTCCTTAATCCAGATTCAAAATCAGAAATCAAGTACAATTCTGCACATTGCAGAACAAGAAACACCATTGAAAGGGCTGTTGGTTACTGAAATCACGTTTTGGTATGTATTTTGGTAAGTAAAAAATATGTTATAAGTGTACTGTTTGGTATTGGAATAACAATAAAAAATATATTAATGAAATATCCATAAAATTGCAATGCTTTTATGACAAATAGAATTAATTTGTATTCAGATGTCCACTAGATGCCTGCAATTCTCACCAGAAAAGTGCAATGCAGTTAGAATGGCAGCATTCAAAGTGCACAATTTCTGCAAGACAATAATTTGCCAGATCCACCAATGATACTACCTGAAACAGACAAGTCCACAGAATACTCTGTTGAAAGGGATCTTGCAGATGGAGTCTCAATGAGGAGAGAGCTGATTGCAAAACGATTTTCATAGGGAGGTCCAACAGCATTTGCACACAAAAGTACTGACCAAATTAAATTTAATTATTTATTCATAATTCTTTTTCCCAGCATGAACATGGAAATATTTATCTGCTAACAACTCTTAAATCACACAAGATTATCAACATTGATCTAATACCTCTGTGGTACAGTGAGTGAGTTTAGTTTTACGCCGCACTCAGCAATATTCCAGCTATATGGCGGAAGTCTGTAAATAATCGAGTCTGGACCAGACAATCCAGTGATCAACAGCATGAGCAGCGATCTGCGCAATTGGGAACGATGATGACATGTGTCAAGCAAGTCAGCGAGCCTGACCACCAAATCCCGTCTGTGGTACAGAATTTACATAATTCTTTAACAAACTACCTGACAACAATGTTCACTCACAAACATTCTTCATTCACTATATCTCAATGGTTACTGGTACATGTGACGAAACTTTTCTTTAACAATATCTGTATTTTGCAATATGTGCATTTTATCAATATCATTACAAAATCAACTTTATTCAATTGGGCATGAATAATACATCCATAAAGGGAATACAAACCCATTATTATTAAGACAAGGTGAGCTTCAGTTCTGAGTAAAATTCCTTTCAGAAAATTAAAAAAAATACAATGTATATATTCTTTGCGTAAATTCAAGTCAATAATCGAGTGATTTAAAATATATCAGGTGGTACATTATAGTTCCAGCAATTTGAATATATTTCGAGGTGAAGGGGTTTTGGTAGACAAGTTCTCTGTGGATTTAATAATAAAGATCTCCTCCTCCAACTGCAATTTTCTCCTCTGTAACTCAATAATGCTGTTTAGTTTGGACGACACATCATAAAAAAATTACCTCATGGCCTGGAGCTTCATTTTTTCAATTTTACGATTCAGCTATGTTCCCAAGGCCGATGTACACGTACGAGGATATTTTCGTGATAATGAGAGATGGGCAATGAGGTGATGAGCAAATCATGAGGTGAACAACTAGAGGGGCCAAATATTTGGCAAGCTGAAAGAGATGCGAAAACTATTTAATCTTTTGATTGTTTGTCTTATAAGGCCGTACACAGGAATATTCCATGTATAACTCACAGCTGGAAGTCGATTAATGCAAGGATCGGCTTCACATTATACAAGAAAGGATTACGGTTTCAGTCAGCCATGATCCATGTAAAAAAGGAGAGTTACTCTGATGGCTTACAGTGAAGGATTCGTGCACAGTGAAGTAAACACTTGAGCGTCTTCGTTCCTAGCCCAGGGACGCTGCTGTTTTATCCCCGCAACAACGAAGTTGAAGATGTCATCTTGTCCGGAGCAGGTCTCCTAAACTATACATGCTAGCTTCATCAAACTTGGTACACATATCAAGCATGATCAATAGATGTGCCATTTGATAGTTAGGCCCAGATACCATTTATTTATTTATTTTATAAATATTTTTGGGTGGTTTCCGTGGAAGCATGACTTAAGCTGTGACTATGAGGATGTCATCTTGTTGCAATTCCATGGAATTTGGTGGTAGTGCTCCTTTCTGGAGCAGATATTAAAACCTTTCAATACTCTCCTTCCACTTTGCTATATACTCTCCAAAACATTTGACATAATCATAACTAGTAGACATATTTGTAACGAGTATTTTGCCGTTGCGGGAATATTAAAGACTTTGGCTTCTTCTTTCTTTGCCTTTCTTTTCTTTTGGAGGCAGATAACCATCGTTACCACTTTACTTACTTAAACGCCGCGAAATATATAACAACGTTGGTATAAGCATTATGGAGATATTTGAAATTTTGTGAAACCTTTTATCAGGATCTGTCTTAATATTTCAACGTGCCGTTTTCATTGATGGATCATCATATTATCCAATAGCTTCAGTCTGAGCTTCTTGTTCTTGAATTTACTGATAGTTGGATGGATCTTTCTCTTGGGGACAGATCTAGAATTACCAGCACGGATCATAGGCCAAAAGACAAAGAGCATTGTTTGCATCATGGAATATTAATATCCGTGTGTATACACTGAGTCTCTCGACTTTATACGGATATGGTAAATGCCAGTTACAAGTTAAAGGAGGTTTGAATGGAGAAAACTGGTTTAAAGGAATATTCCAATCAAAATGAAAAATCATGCCATTAAAAGAATGTTTAAGCGATAATTCATACGCGTTATCAAATAATTTTATGTAACTAACAAAATATGTAAAAGAAATTGAAAGAGAACAAAAATCACAAAAGCGACCTCGCAGGGCGCCGCCATATTGCTATCATGAACGGTCAACGAGAGCAAAGAAAATGACGTCATCGACACACCACGAAATTAGGATCCACCGCTGTCGTTGAGTTGAGTTGGGCTTTACGTCACGTCGGCATTATTCCAGCCATATAGTGACGAGATCAAGTTTCTATACATCGCTGTCATCAATGCTTTGAAAAACATGACATTTTGCGTACAACTTTTTCTTGACAAGCTCATAAATGATTATTATTATGAAAGTAATTCATATGGGTCCTTGTTAATATAGTTGCATTTCTTAAATAACAAAATTTTGTTTAGAAAATATTATTATTTCACTGATTTCTTAAAGTAAAATAAAATATTTTCGATTGCAATTTATTCGAAGCGAATCCTCCTTTTCACGATGCATTGTGGTAAGTTCGTAATGAAACTAAATTCGTACGTATGTATCAAAACACATTAAATTCAATCATATACTGGCGTAATTTGGAATTTGTGTTAGATTATAATTAGTTATTAGTATAGTTATATCGTGGAGATAGGGTATTTCCTGGCAACATCGATACTCCATTGCCGTTGGCATTGCCTCGCATTTCCACACTCACACCATGTCGTATTTCTGATAAAAAGTCGTACCAGTACGACTATGATCACCAGCTTGTCTCTGAATCGCTTTCACTAGATCTATTATCAGGTGTTCTACTTTCTCCCTCATCAAACAGAGGTTCAAACATGTATGGTCTTAAGTAGTACTCCATATTGCTGCTGGTACGAGTACCAATTTAGAACTCGGTTTCCCTTTCAATACGATAATGCTTTGAGTTGAAAGCGCGAAGCGCAAACATACCCGTAAATTCAGTTGAATAATGAAAACTCCATCGCATTATAACGTAGAAAATTGTCATCCACCAAGGCATAAAATTTCGTTTTTGACGCACCAACTTCTAGAATGCCGATCAATCAATGTTCCGTTTTCTATCACAAATAGCAGAAATTATTTTTAAGAAATATTTATCCCACACCATGACAAGTGATGAAATAGTGGACGAAAAACTCCAAACAAACTTTTGCCGTCTGGTGTGTGTTCGTCCATATTGTTTCGATTTCTTTTGTTGTTCGCTGACCGAACTCCGGGACCGTTAATATCTGTCCAGATATTTGGGGGATGTCTTTCGTGGGTGACTGTGCTGCAAAACTTGCTATATATAGTAGTGAGATGTATTTCTCTACCAGCTCTGTCAGCAACTGAACTTCGCAGCTGTTGAATTTATTGTTTCTGTTTCGAGGTTATGGAGGCAGACCACCGGAAGTAACGCATACGTGTTTACGTCGGAGAATAATGGGAAGTATACAAGGGAATCCCTGAATTTAATGAAAACATTTACATTAGGACGTAATTAGATAATGATATGCTAATAATTTTGGGATACAACCAATTTTAATTATGTCATTAACTAATGATACATTAAGAATTTTGTGAGACAACAGAATACCTGATAATTTTTTTTAGAACACGGAGATAATGCACAGTTCGCTTCCTTAAAAAGAGAATGGTTTGTTTACGTTCTCGTTTCAATTGCATTTTACCTACATTTTTTATAGCATCATGCTACCCCAAGTTCTCATGCGACCCGAAGTTCTCGGCGTATGAAATCTTGTGGAAGTTTTACACCCAGCAATAGATAAAAGAGAAATATTTTTCCACCATCTAACTTGCAGTTTTCTCGAACCACGAATTATGTCAAGTTGTAAAATCCTTTTTCCATTCACGCCTGGCACACTTCTAGCAATATCCGTACTAGCTGTAGCTAGAATCTCGTCAGAAATTAATTTAATATATAACATTGGAAGTGATGATCAAAACTATTGTTTAAAATAATCCGGATATAACTACATCAATTGATGAACATAGAGACTTTCCTGGGTTTCATCTTATTTTTAGTGTTTGGTACAACGTTTCAAGGGCTTGTTCTGGCCCCATCATCAGGTAGAACTAAAAGTACAATAACTCTGTCCTTGACGTCACAATGATATGACGACACAATGGATGTGGAGGTCATAATGGATAGAGCTAACAGGGCTAATATTAATACATGTTATCATGAAAATATAAAATATTGTTTACTGCAAAATTATTATGGATTAACTTAGAAATGTACAGATACTTATTATTCAAATTTGTTGATTAATTTAGAAATGTACAGATACATATTTATAAATGTGTAGAATGTAAAGTAATTGCAGTGCATAGATAAAAAAAATATGGTTTAAACATGGGAACAGCGGGGTATTGTCAATTGTTTTATGGACGGTGCATTCGGGAGGTACACACCCTGATCCCTGTTTATTGCTGGTTTTGTACGTTTACTGAAGATAGCTTCAGTCAACTTGCGTTTCCGCCAGCCACTAATGTTTTTTACGAGGACTTCGGTTTCCCAGTCAATTTCATGATTGGGATTATCAACAATGTGTTGAGAAATTGCAGATTTCAGATCCGATTTGTCGACTGAAGTTTTGTGTTCTTTCACACATGTAGCTACTGGTTTGCCTTTTTCACCAATGTAGATGTGACCACAGTCACAATTTAGTTTATATACACAGCCTCTTGGGTTGGAGATAGCCTGATTGCACCCCTTACCATTTGCACGTAACAAAATTGTAAGGGGTTTGCCAGACGAGAAAGTTGTGTCAATGCTGGCTATTTTCTTTAAATGTCTGCTGACTTGGTGGCTGGATGTTGATGCGGATGGGAGATGGTTCAGGTTTCGGGGACGCTGAACTTGACCTTGTAGAGTTTTTTTCTTTTGGTGGTTTCTACAAGGTTCTTAGGATAACCATTGTATTTGATGAATGCTGTCTTCAGGTGGGCAACTTTTTGTTGCAGCAGGTCAGGGCTACAGATTATTTGTGCGCGTCTTGCAAGTGTGGCAACAATTGCTGTCTTGATTTTGGGATGTTGGTTTGAGAGGTGATGGATATATTGGTCTGTGTGGGTAAGTTTGCGATAGACCGACGTGGTGAGCTGGTTGCGTTGTCAATGGCGATGTCCAAAGAAAGGGAGTTTGTTCTGCTGCTCTGTTTCCATCGTAAACTTAATTCTAGGGTGTTAATTGTTGAGGTGGTCTAGAAGTGCATTGGGTCATGATGGTTGTCTAGATTATAGAACGTATCATCAACTTTCC
Source organism: Haliotis rubra (assembly GCF_003918875.1). Lineage (NCBI taxonomy): Eukaryota > Metazoa > Mollusca > Gastropoda > Lepetellida > Haliotidae > Haliotis > Haliotis rubra. Next base: position 39,996 of record NW_025765666.1, read on the forward strand.
TGTGCCAACATAGTGGTTGGAATGGTGTAGTAACCAGAAAAGAAGATGAAACCCAGAAAAGTCTCAAGTTCATCAAATATGTTAGCCCTTTAGAATTGACATATATATTTTGGCAAGTTTAAGCTAAAATTATGTTGAATTAGGTAAACCCCATATTTTTGTGAGTCGAACCAACCGACGTTCGTTTAGAATACACAACTGGTTGTGAGGTAATGCGTAGATGTGACGTCACCAGCATCGCACATTGACGCCATCTTATTGGGGTGAAGAATAAATTGACGCTGGAACTAAAACACGCTGTTGTCTGTTTTCAGGTATGTATTCAAACTCAACACCAGGCGCATTCCCTCGTAAGGCCCTGTAGGTCATGTTACCCTTTTGTGTGGATGTAAACACACTAGGACCTGTGCATTTGTTTAGTTCTTGAATCTGTCGTTCGACAAAACTTTGTGACCTATTTGTAGTGCAAGTCGACTGCGATTCTGCTTGATGCTGTACATATGTCAGTTACAACCATTCGCTTTTGCATTGTGTGACCTAGAAGCTGGAAGAATGGATTAAACCTTGTGGGCAGACCAAAATATTATTATTGCTAGAGTAAATTGTAATTGCTGCGAACCGGAAGTAGCATGGTCAGTGTCGTAAGGGTTATGCGCATACTGTTTGGGACAGATCGGAAATAAGGTCAAGGGCACTTTATTCCGGTAAGAAGGATAGAACATTACGAAAGTATTTTAAATTCCTTGAAACTGATGTTTAGATTTGAAATGGTTAGATCATAATTTGGTCTGTAACAAATATGTTGAAACAGGGAAATATATTTGTTGAATGCAAGTATTGGTAAACGTTATTAAATTTAGATTGTACTGTAAATATTGTGTATTCAACTGAAGTTAACTGTTGAGTTATGATAATTCAAGTTACTGTATTACTCCATTTAAAATATATAGTTTCATGCAGATTATTTGTACATGTTGAAGTGCCTGTGTAGCATATATATTCATCCAATATGAGTTATTGTTTGTCAGTAACTATTGAGTAAGAACAGAATTATACTTAACCATCCATGCAAAGGTTTATGCTGAGTTGTATGGTATGTGTAAAATGATTTTGCTACTAGGTAAGAAAGATAACTTGGTGTGGGTTGTATACATGTAGTTTATCTGTAGAATGCCAGATCATTGAACTAAGGGAGATAACCTTGTATGATGTACCTGCCTGTAAGTAATCAGTGAGCGTCAGGTTATTGAACTAAGGGAGACAATTTCTGTTGTAATGTAAATTTGCTGTAAATCTGCGTCGCACATTGACGCCATCTTATTAGGGTGTTTGTTTTCAGCCATTTTGATATGCGACGACCAACACCAGGGTGCAACAAATAGCATCTTCTAAAATGCCAATCAAACATCTACCTCAATTTAGTACACAAACATTGATATTGACTAGAATTGGGACGGTTGGAAGACAAGTTATTCATTGAGTTTGTTGTTAATACTTTGACATCTTCACATGCATCTAAAGACAACACAAGAGCGTGCATGTGTTTTCTGGCTTTACTTTCTCAGCAAAACTCATACATGCAGGATCTAGATCATACATAGAACATACTATTTTCGTTAGGACTTATCATAATGCCTGGAACTTCTGTTTGATATTGCAAATACGTATAATACTAGTTCGAACAAATGAGTGGCGAACCCTGTTTGTTCTAAAAGTCGACATACGCAGCTTGCGTACAGAAAGTTATGATGAATATTCCGAAAAAGTATGTGAGTACGATCACTAAAAAATGGTTTTGCCTTTTGAAATTTGCTGCTCATGATGTAGGAGGGGATTTTTTTAAGATGGGCCCCGTCTCGCATATCACAATATTTGAGCCGGTACAGACCAAAGAGACGATGGCTGGGAAGGCCTACGAAAACTAACATTCACATTGTTATGTCATTTTCCTTTGGTTGCTATTTTTAGACGGCCGCGCTGTCCTTCATCGGAAGACGTCCAAAACACATTTTGTATCGGTTTTTAAATTCGGTCAAGCAGGCGCTTAAAAGACCTTTGAAAATTTAAATTGTTCTTATTTCTTAGAAACTTCTTTTCAAAATTCGTATTTGTATTCGTATTCGTTATTTTACGTATTTGATGTCAATATTCACGAGAAATAATAGTAAACGTAAATATTCGTTTTATTTGCGTGAATGGATTGTTGCGTTTCAAATACACACCCAAATTTCCCTATTCGACAAAGATTTGTATTATTAGCTTGTCAGAAAACTGTGAGCGAAAACATCATCTCTGATATATGAACGAGATAAATATGTAGATAATAATTCATGTCGACATAGTACGAGCCATGCATACAAATTAAATCTGGTATTGCCATTATTCCGAACTTTCCTCGCGGATGACGTTAGAAAGGTATGCATGTTTTAGAGCGGGTAGGTTCCCAAACATTGGCACAAAATCAGAAGTAAGTCGGAAATGATTTTATAATATTTTGTGGAGATATATAAGTATTGAATTATTAACTTAGAGAGTGCTGAATTTGTCCTGTAGACACTTTAGTACAGCAACAAGAAATATTTTTATGCGATGCATCAACACTGCGGTAAACTCTTTGTTCATCAATTTTCACCAAATATTAAATCAACATTGGTAGGATTTTTAAGCAATATGATCTTGTCTTCAAAACAAAGTGATTATATCAAATGTGAGCAATATAGATAAGGTCAGAAAACGAAGGCGGAGCAAACTGTACTTGTTTAAAATGTAAACACATCATCACAATTCAGATCACTGTGTAGCTTTTAGATTTATGAACGTTTGATAATTAGTTGGTTTGAACATACTTTTGTAGGAAATCGACAATGTTAGTGTTCCATACAAAATCTCGTACCTTTAGACAAGTGTCAGCAGATCTAAATGTATTCTACATCTGAACATAATGTAATAGTCGGAGGACCGTAGATCCAATGCAACGTTCACTTTTCAGATCTTATGAAAATGTGCATCACAAAATATTTCAGCATCCAGTTATGTAATTTCATTACATTTGAAGATATGGCTAGTACTCTATTACTAATGATGCAAAATTAGTCAAAATACATCTACGCAAAATAGGAGAATATGGAATCTAAGAACTAAATTACATATTGGATAGGGCCGTCCAAATGGCTGTTACTTGCTTTCTCCTGTAGTGCGTTGTCATCTTTTCTTATAAATTGTGAAACTACCAAAATGTATCTGCTCACATTGGGGAACTTTGTATTGGAATAGTTTGGTTCATGGTGAACAAAACATAACGAAAATAACAAATTCTCTCAAAGTATTCTGAATTCATTGACCTAGTGTTAAGCATATCAGAGTTATGCCCCCTTTTCTTATACGTGTATGGCCTCTCTGTCGTCGTTTTACATCATAGAACAAAATCCATAGTCGACATTCATTGCGAGTCATTTTAAGATCGAGTGTATAACGACAGTCCGGAAAAAGGGGAGGTGATGTTCTATATGAGTGACTTCACTCCCAGTGTTCTCGAAATTAACAAACCAATTAAAACAGAGAGTGATATATATAGTAGACAATATTATTCAGTCAATATAACAACATGCATGTATCATATGTCACACAATATAACATATTTGTATATATATTTCATAAAGCTCACACAATATATTTGTGTGTGTTTTATATAAATAAGTGATTTCTGCAGGTGTATAAGTAATAATTATATAAAAGATGAGTCCAGTTAGTTCTTCTTGCCAAAACTCCTTTATATGTGCACAAAAGTAATCTGAATGTTCAGCCAAGATGAAGCAACTCTGACACATGGTCTGTGTAATTCAAATCAGTAAGTCTGTCGGCAAGAAGGTCGGCCTTCAAGGATCGAATCCTAGCGTTGATGATTCGGTAGCGACATCTACGGACGGGATCTCTCTGCTGTCCTTGGGATCTGCTGAATGTTTACTTCAGTAGACGACTGTTCTTTTGTAGCATTCGCACAACCTCAAATACATTCGGATGTGTCTTCATGGCATACTTGTTGATTTTGTTGTGCCAACCTTCCAAATTATTGTTAGTTCTGTGTCCATCATTTTCCAAAATGATTCCAAGTTGGCAGTGTCCATGGACCTTCTACCCAGGTGGTAGTAACGTAATCCATCAGCTGTGTCGCCTTTCCACCTAGTGGTGCGTCTGCAATGGCATCAAGCCAGACATCTTCAACTTTATCCAGAGGCACTAAAGGTAGAGCTGCAGCTCAACGCACTAGTCTTTTAACATTGTTGTCTGACTTGTACTCTGAAGCAAGGCCTACTTTCTGTGTGCGACGCCAGAAGCACTGGGTGTAATGAAAGAAGCAGCCACGAAGCTGAGTATTTGGAAATACAATACTGGAGGCGTTGTGAGATGCACGTTCAAAGTCCAACTGAAACGCATCAGGAGAAAGCTGAAGTCCCTGAGTCGCTGCAGTCTGTTTCAGATAGTCAAACACACTTGTGTAGGTCGCTTCTGTTCTGTTTGGCAAGAGTCCATATATCAGGGGTAGCATGTGGCCTTGGTATTCAGCATGGATCGAGTAGATTTGGTCAAACAGTTGAGGTGAAGACGAGAATGTACCATCTGCAAAGATCACATCTGCTGCAGAGAGAAGCTCCATAGTCTTGCTGGTGAAGAAGAGCAAAATGTTGCCATCATCTAGTCGGCGAAGAAGGTCATCTGCTTCAGTCGTTGTCCACTCATTCTCTAGATTGATGTGTGCAAGGGTCTGTGGAAGCTTAGGGACGGTCTTATGTCTTTGTAGATACATGCTTGTTCTCATGGAGTCAAAGACAGGAATGTGTTGGAGAAGGGCGTCCGGAGCAGCTGCTGGATTCTTTCTCAAGTTGCTGACTTCTTCATGGTAGATCTGGGGGATAGGCGTAGCGTTGTCAGTCTTTGCACGATGATGGAGCTTTGACTTGAACGCATCGACTTCAGTAAGAAACGGAATAGCAGGATGGTTGTGACCTTGACCGACCATATTCAGCAGGTTGTTTTCTGTAACCAGATATGATGGACAGGTTGCATCTGTACATCTCCAGTATGTTTTCTGAGCTCTGCGTCTGTTGACTCTGTACTTGAATCCATTGTGGTAAAGATTCTGACCTCTATGAATGTTGTCAATCAATGTAACCCGCACCATAGCATTTGCCATTTTGACAGTGGTAACAAAATATTCATGATCTATGATATATACCCAAAAGCTAAATGTTTACAACAGCATTTTAATAATCCTTCTACTCCCAATATCACAAAATAATTTGTAAGCTCTCTGTTTCTTTCCGGATGTTGTTGCATGTTAAACTCCAAAATGGTAATCCTTCCACTCGCATAACGTAAAATAATAGTCTGTTTTTGCAACCTTAATTCTCTTGCAAATTGTTAAAAAGACATTCTCTTTAATCAATTTAATTCATTTACTCATGATACGAGCATAGCTGTAGCCACCATAGCCACTTGCAAACCACTAAGCAAACATTCTCTTTCATTAATTAACACCGTCACGGTATGTTGACCACGCGATGTCAACACTCCGTTTTTTGTTTTGTCAACGGTTAGGAACATCCTATTTTTCATTTGTCGACAGATCGGGCTGACACCCAGAGGTACTATGCTGGCTGGCCGCATGGAACTCTGGGAGTAGTAGTAGGTGTCCCCATACCCGGAAAACGTCCAAGCGTTATTCATCTACATTCGGCAAAATCGAAACAGCTTTGATCTCTCGGGAGCGCGACCGCCCACACCCACAAAGTAAATAATCCCATCCCGGTAAGTAAATAAATACCCGCCCCGATGTAGTGGCTCGCTCGCGAGGAGAACCAAGATCAAACAAACTCCACCGCATATCCATCGTTCGCAAGGTTCTCGCTTGACCACGATCAGTCAACAATCATTTCTTGACCACGACATTGAGTCTCCCTCTAGACAATGCATATCACCTAATCCTCTTTTTCATTACCCTAACCGTTCAGTCTCGCGTGTTTTTAACCGTTATAGAGATGAACGAACACAAATACCCGTCACGCACTCTCTACCTTGAGAATATCTCTTTGAGAGAATGTTGGTCAATTCTATTATGTTGAAAAAGCTGGAATGAACTTTTCACTTCTTAATTTAACGCCCTATATCATTAACCCGAGAACCCGTGAATTCGAGGAACATCGACTTATTTATTTATTTATTCTACCCCGCATCGCTTGTCACATTGTCGGTTCGCCATCCATCCGAGTAGACGTATCATATTCTTACTTATCAACCATGAATTCCTTTGACCAAGTTCTTTGGTTTATAACTTTTATTTTTGACAAATGTTGTTACGGGGTGGTTACAACACCCCTAATACAAGATGCGTATTTCGGAAATGAAGAAGTGAGGACAGTCCTACTTCGTTTTATCCCGAAGTAGTGGAGTGGAACATTTCACCCTACGAAATATTCACGGGGGTGAGTGTAAATTGAGATTTATGTAATGCGTGACTTAAACAGATATCCTACCGTGCATAATAGATAACTTCGTAATCGTGTTATAGAATAGTTCACTATTTATTGTTATCGTGCAGAGATAAACTTGGTAAATCATCTTATAGAATAGTCCGCGCAACTATTTTGCTGAATACAACTCTAATAATTTGTATCGAATTCCAGTGAACGAGATATCATCGTTGATATCAGGCACTGTATCGACGATGAGTCTATGGCAGAGGAACATTTCGCGGAAACCAGGTGGATTTTTGGTGAGTAAGAGACTAAATATCATTGTAAAGTGCATAGCATCTAAATAAATGTGTCGATGGATAATACAATAATATTGCTACATGCTAAGTATTTTTCGATAGTGTGAGCGTTTGTGCAATACTATTGAAAATCTTCGTGGGTGTGTGTGTGTGTGTGTGTGTGTGCGTGCGTGCGTGCGTGTGTGTGTGTGTGTACGTGTTTGTGAACACATCGATTGCTAAAACACGGTCTTCTTCCTCATTACAGATTACTGAATTTACTAACGGGAGTGCTGTGTCGAGAGGCCGCACCCATTCCATCGAGGTCCAAGCAATATATACCGGTTCTACCACCCAAACCACTGACCGCAGTCATCATTTAAATATATGGAGGAAGAGCAGATCACGTTCTTATTTCTTTCATCGAAACTAACGCACCTGACCGTCGTAGTAATGGCTAATCCTCAAATTCGAATTGCTGTGGAAGGAATAATTTCGTGCGGGAAATCTACGTTGCTTCAGCGCTTGAGTGAAACCACAATCTACAAAAGCGCATTGTTTGTGTCCGAACCGTTGGAATATTTTACAAAATTTAGCGATTTTGCGGGTCACCAATGGAACCCTTTAGACGAATTTTATTCGGGAAACGGTGCAGTATCCTTTCAACTCCACGTTATTGACTCTTTTATGAAACATTACAAAACCTTCAACAATTCCCTCTCGACATATTCTCATGTCGTCATGGAGAGGGGATTACATTCCAGTATCCCGTTTATAAAAACTCTCCAGTCAACGGGAAAACTATCGAACTCGAGGACTGCGTTTCTTATTACCAAAGTTAAGGAAAGTATCCAACAATGTCCGGAATGGGCGTGTACCCATGTCTTTTTATCGATACTCCCGTGGACGTGTGCTCAGAGGAAAAGACTTAGAAATCGAAAGGAAGAGCGTGTTTTTCAAGAATTCGAAACTTATCAACATCTTCTGAGAAGCGAATATCTCGGATTAATTCAGGACTTTAAACGTGACAAGGGCGAAGAACAGGTATATACATCGTCTCAAACCTCGTTGGAAGAACTTGTGAAAGAATTCTCATTGTGGAGCGCTAATCTTCGTTAGAAAACTCAAATGAGGGACCCGCCGTGCGCTTCCGCGCGTATTGTCTGTTACTAGCAATCATATATGATTGAACTTGAGAACTAATTTCATGTGAAAACAATAGTCATCACGACATTATTATGTACTACAAGTTACAAAGGAAATAACTGAACAGGTTGGTTGTATCACATTATATTATATTGTGTAACACGGACTCGACGGATGACATAGGTGACACTAAAATAATGTGTGTTGTGCATGTCAAACTTCGGAACTGCTTTCATAGCGACATCATTATAGGAATAATACATATTATTACACTCCATCAATTGTATTATGGACAGCATGTATCTATATAATCTTGTGCGAGGAGTTCACATCATGGACCCCAAATTCGGGTTAGAGGTCAAAGGTACTCCTACCTTATATAATATAGCATAATCAATCAAAGAGTCGAGTTGAGTTGAGTTGGTCTTTGCGTTAATCAACATTCCAGAGGGACCTGTGACAATAAACACTGGTGGCGGACGCCGTGTTGTGTTGTTTGTCAAATTAACAACGCAAGGCGGCGTGTTATGTGTATTCATTCTTTCTATACAACGACCAAGGAGGATATAACCGAATGATACATGTAATATTGCTGTGTATACAAACTCATTGATTGTCTATTGAAATGTTTATTACGATCTAAGGATATATACAAACGAACATTAACATGAACTAATAGGTACGTAAATCAATAGTGCTGTAAGAATATGATGATGGACATATCATTATATATTTTTATATCATTATATTTTACTGATTATGAATATATTATCATTATTCAACCTGTGCTATTGTTTATTTATAACGACGAGTGATGAAATCGATATGAAGGTTAGTTCTTTAACGTATGAAGGTAACAAATTGATGTACATATAGTTTAGCGTGTAAACACGCGATCATCAATTTGTTTTCCTCATACGTTAAAGGACTACTACCTAATGGAAGAGGGGATAATACTGGGGGTCAACGATACATCTATCACATTTACAACAGATAAGTAACACGCACACACACACACACACACACACACACACACACACACCACGAATTGCAATCTTTCGGGTTGCCTCCTGATCCTGACGGGTCTAGCAGCAGCAGTGCGCAAGGGGTATCCCTCGCATTTTGGGTTCTCCGGGTGCGTGGTTGAGGTCCAGCTGGACGTGCGAGCGGCTGCGGCGGGGGAGGGGCGATCCATTACCTGAGCGGGGTCTGGAAGTGCAAGTGGTGGTAGCTGGGGATGGTTTCGTGGCGGCGGGGGGAGGAGTCGATCCACTACTTGGGCAATCAGTGGAGGAGGATTCTGACCATCATTGAGGACACTCCTCATTATGAATTGCCTTGCGAAGATAACAATTATCCCCGCCAGGATCAGGAGGGTGTCCCGCACGATCTCTTAAACGAGAAGAATAAAACAATCATTACAGAGTGGTATCTATTTCTTCATCCAAATTCAAATCAAAGGGATAACGAGGAGGTTCAGTCGAGTCGTGGAAAAGATCGAAACCACGCCCTCTCATTTCGAGTTCGGCCTCGCGCCGACGCCTTCTTATGTGACGCATCGCACAGATTATCGTCACTCCGATGACCACCACTACGACGACGGAGGTCAAAGAGGAAACTGCCACTATTCCTCCAACTGTAATAATATGTAGCGATGGGATCAGTAACAATATTCACGGCATATATCAAACTTGAACTTCTTCATAATCTCTGCAAATTTCATCGAGTTCAAAACTGTTATCAGTTGAATAAAATTTCGACGTTATAAGACGTTTTGTATCCTCACTGTTAGGAAGACTTATTCGCATGTGAAGATTGTGTGATTTGATTTGTAAACGATGGATTTTATGATATAATATACCAATGAAAACTAGTAACATAAAACAAATCGCTAAAGTTAACCCGCTATTGTATACATTGATTAAATTTCCTTCAGTACCTTCATTGGAAGAAGTGGGCGGGGAGTAGTCCGATAAATTATAATTATCAAACGTGAAGAAACCTTGAGTAGAGACCACAGAGGTAGTAGATGCAGCAACGGAGGTAGTAGTAGTAGTAGTAGTAGTAGTAGTAGTAGTAGTAGTAGCGGTGGTGTAGTATTAGTAGTAGTAGTAGTGGTAGTAGGTAGTGGTAATAGTTGTTGTAGTAGTACAAGTAGTATTGAGCGCGGTAGAATCCGATGTTATAGAAATATTCTTAATATCTGAAACATTTAGATCGTGTTATGGAAAATGTAGTACAAATCATTCATCGTGCAAACATTCTATCATTACAACTAAAGTATCGCTTCATTAACAAGTGAAAGTAATCAAACTTACCGCCAACTGGGGAACAATCCCGGTGGTGGTGGTATCCTCTGTCACGCAGATAGTGCATCTATCTGTAATAAGATAATAATATATAACAGAGATATAATGCAAACAATATCTAGCTGATCAACTAAAAGGTTATATGTTTGTACACACACACACACACACACACACACACACACACACACACACACACACTCTCTCTCACACACACACACACACACACACATACCGCGCGCGCGCACACACACACACACACACACTCACCGGTAGTTGTGGTAGGAGTTGACGAGGTGGTGATACCTGGTTGTGAAGTGGTCGTGAATGAAGCTGGGGTTGTAGATGCGGCAGGAGTTGTTGTCGTCGTGGTGGAAGATCCTCGAGTCGGTGATGTAGAAGTCTACAACAAAAATCCCTTCTTCCGTAACTACAGGAACCATGGAGCTGCGAAGCACCGTTTGGTCGCTACAGTGTATTAGGAATATTAACGGTAATGACGATATCACTGACCTGGTTAAGAAAAAGAGTGTGTTATGAACGTGTAGTAACTAAATAATTGAGAACATAAGTAATATCACACTATAACATATATTGCGACATAAGCAAGCTCAAGATGTTAGCGAAACGATATGAATAATCGTGAAAGTGTCGGGCGCAGACATAGATTAAAAGACAACAACATCAATAAAACAAACTTAACGGATTTCTGACATGTCGTTATAGGTTGTCGGTGAGAACGCGCACTGATATTAACCCAACACCGGCACCACAAACAGGGACTCAGTATATTATAAAACCGTCAACTCGGACTGATTGCTATCGGTTAGTTTGAGATGGATGCTTCAACTAATGAAACAACTCTAATGATAAATGTGTATGCCGTGTTACGCAGAAGAAAGGATGAACTAGGCAACTAAACTGAGAAATTATCTACGACGAAACCAATATATATATATATATATATATATATATAGAAGTAAAAGAGACTAGCTAGTGCATGCGCACATACAACACTCACACACACACACACACACACACATATATATATATATATACTTTGTATGAGTATCCTAAAGACGTTGCCTCAAGTGGTTATCCCTCCATCAACCGTCTTACTTTCGCCTCTGTGCTTGGGAGTAAATAGGCGTCTCCTACGGCGTGGTACACAGAACACAAACACAATAAGAAAGAAATATCAGTCGCCTTGTAAATAACCGATAAATAGCGCTTTAAACATCTCACTGACGACGACGCGAACTAACGATAGTACAATGAACTTGGAACTAGTTTTACCTGTGACAAAGACTCTGCATTGATATGAGGGATAAGTCGTTCATCACGTACTCCGCGCACCACATTATTTGCTTATCACAAACTCATTAGATAAGAATCATCGCCTTAATTCTCCCCTCGAGACCTCCTAAGAATGTTTACTTAAGATCGTTGAGTGGTCACGGGCAAGATGGGGTACACTGCCGTTAACTTTTAAGCGGGATTGTACAGAAGCGTGGCGGAATCATACGTAAATTGACAATAACAACATGTAAAATATATCGAATTATGTCAAGTCCTCCAAAGCTGACAGGAACCTTTACAACAAAGATTTTTACTTACCAGTGGTGGACATTTTTTTCTCGTTCAGTGATATGCGAATCAGTCTTGGGCGCTGAATTTCCCCACAGCTGACCTCGCTCCTTGTCAAAACAATTAATCGAAGGTTTGGGAAAGTTTTTCCGTCAACCCACGAATGGGGTATCCCACCCTTTCCGCTCGCGCGCACGATATCCGGGTGCTCTGTGGTGTCTATCAGGTCCCGACTTCCCTTTCCAAAGCAGACGAGTTCCCCGTCATCATCGGGGGTAGCACCGCCGGGGATCTCATTGCTTGCAACTAGCGACAGAGCAATTAACAAGTATATGAGAGAGGGTGTCATCCTTTTCAGTGGCTGTCCTCGTATCAAGTGACCGTTGACCGGTTATTTAGTGACCCCAGTTATCAATCCGCGCGTGATTGGGTGCATCCCTCCACCTACCATCCGCCGTATCATGGCAGAAGGATTTACTTTCTCAAAGAAGAATAATTTAGACATTATTAAATAATATAATATATGATGTAACATATAAACCTGAGGCTAATGCATGCGTCGCGGTGACTAACGCGGAATCTGAGAACTATATTTTGCAGCGCAGTATATCGAGCAGAACCGATAAAACAATAGTCCCTCCTTCTCGTATTAATTGACCATTGGTTGGTTAATTAGTGACCCGTTCTCAATCCGTGCGCGATCGACTGCATCTCCACCATCCGCCGTATCATAGAATTTATGGTTAAGAATTTATGGTTATAAATACGTGTGTGTGTGTGTGTTTGTTTGTTTGTTTGTTTGTTTGTTTGTTTGTTTGTTTGTTTATTTTAAGTGTAAGGTTGAACCTTCTCTGTCGCAATTTCACATTAATCCGAAAACATACTAATAACGGGATCCGAGTCTTACCATCTATACTGTAGCTGTAGCGACATCTCCCAACCCTCTCCGTGGGTGGCAAGTCATAATAATTCTGTTTACTCATTTGCGACTCTGGAGAGGATAGTCCCTCGCTTTAGTACCCATTATGAACCAAACACTACACTCACCGAGTATTTCGCACGACTAGCAAACAGACGCACATACGAATGGAGCCAACTCGTAACTTCAAAAGCATACCAATGGTTTCTTGTGACTATATATATACATACGATAATCATCATAGTCATCCCTACAGTCATGGCCGAGGAACGGGGACCTAAAACACCTGTTGCTAAGAAAGCTCCATTCCCATCGACTTCTACTAATGATGAAGATGATGCGGCGATTGAAGCGAAATCGTGTAAATTCGAGGAAAACGATCGCAAACGCGGGGTGGGAGAAGATGAGAAGAAGCGTTCCCTCAAACAAAGAAAAAAGGTAAAATGGATCAATCTCTCGGACGACGAAGAAAGAGATGACACGCGCAGATGCTCGTGGGATGTTCAAGTTCGATGCCGACGAGACATTGTCATTGCCCGACATCACCGTCGATACAGACAGCGATTTATCCAGCGATGATTCCTATGTCGAGGATGACGAACAGGACTACGGTGATTATCACAAATTGAAAAACACCATCTCGAATACGATTTTGGTGAAAATCAAACGATCCACCAATATGATACACATCAAGAAGGAAACTGCCGATGGAAAAATCAGGAAACTTCGGTTTCCTGTGATTCTTTTTCGACAAGGTAAGATAAAACTGTAAATATTATGTAAGTTTATGATGTATCTGGTGACGGAGTTCGAATATAGCACATCCCGTAAGTGTTTTATATCGCTCATGGTTACAATGCAGATGGCTATTTGGTCGCGGAATGAGAGCACGCTTTCAATTATTGTTAATATATTGTAGGTGTATTTAGCATACGCAAAACTCAAGTAATTACATATCAGTAATCCACAAATGTTATGACTTGCGTGTTATTAAAGTAATGTCGTGGGTTGTTTGTTTACGAAATGATTGAGAAGTTCGACTCAATATTTATGACGTCTTATTTTATTATATTACCTTAACACCCTATAAATACATATAATCTATATCTACCTTATTACAGTTTTTCGCAAGAGTCGTCGCGATGAAAATGCTGTTCAGTCGCTACAAGAAGAAGTATAAGACCAAGTTCGAGGTGCAAGATATTCAACCTTATCCTTCTCTCCAAACGTCCGTGGTATAAGGCTACGTTCGTTAAGCTGTCCAACTTCTGGTTCGTCGATATACGATGCTTTACCGGAAATCAGGGAGATCGTTCCGAAAAGAAGAACGGAATCTATTTCCCCGTGGAAGACTACTTTGACACTCTCACATTTCTGCGTAAACGACTAAACAAGAAACATGGCGGACAGAAATAAGCGAAAGAAGAAAGGAAAGAAAACATACCGATGTCGAATTTGTAATCAGTTGGTGAAGGGACATATTGCATTTAATCTCCATTTTGTAGAATGTAGTTGCGTTGAAAGACGTTACTTCCAGTGTGTGTTGTGTCAATGTAAGTTCAATAAGCGGAAACAATTTATTCATCATATTAATCAGTGTATAGCATGTCTCAAGGCTAAAAAACACCAGATGTCGAGTAGCACGCGACGTAGACAACAACAACAACAACAACGACTTCTTCCTCAGCGCTGCGGAGCAGAGGGACCCTACTTATGCGATGTATGCGGATTAATATTTGGCGACAGGGATGGTGAAGCGTTTCAGCAACACAGAGCACTGTGTAGCGACAGAATCATTGCTAAAGAGGATGAAGAAGCGGACCACGTGTCCTATAGCTGTCCATTGTGTTACAAACATTTCCTAACACGAACTAAGTTTAATAGACACATTAGACTATGTGAAAAGGATATTTCTAAAAAATATCTATGTGAGCGATGCGGTGACCTTGGAGATACTATGACCTTCGTACAACATCATCAAGGAGGGTGTCAAAAGCAGGGGAACGACGCCAACAAATATCTATGTGAATGGTGCGGTGACCTTGGAGATACTAAGACCGCACAACATCATCAAGGAGGATGTCAAAAACGGGGGAACAACGCCTCCGATGAAATGAACAAATTGAAAAACCGTCGCGTTAAGTGCCGCACCTGTCAAAAAACGTTTCATAATCGCAAACTACTATGGCGCCACCAACGTCGGAAGCATCACGGGAGGGGTGGAGATCGACTTCACCCAGAGCCTTGGGACATGCATGACGAGAGAAGACCTTGGACAGATGAAGATGGAGTGGTTGTGGATGAACCACTCCAGGACACGTACAACACTCACAGAGACATCATATTACATGCACACGTCAATTTGGAGTCCGGTGGGAACAACATTGTTCACACTTATAATTTCCCATTAACGGGTAACGAGGACCACGAATCATTAGACTTTCGGGAGCAATTGACTTATATTTTTCAAAATGAAAATAATACGTTTAAAGTGAATCTCTCTTTCGGAATTATTTTGAGGCACATTGAGAGCGGTGAGTACAAGTATTTTATACCTTATCGAAACACGTTTATGTTTGATACTCCTCCGCTTATTTCTAATTTCAAATCACTGCTCCGCATTGCTAGGAGAATGCAAATGAAAAGTATCAATGATCATATTCTTCAAGCAAGACCGAACACTAAATGGAGACCCGTGTTTGTCACCAACGTGACCTATTGGGTGTATAGAACGAATTACGTCTTAGGGAGTCAGCCGAAAGTTGCATTACCGAGATGGTTAAAATTGAAACGATCTGTTCTGTTCACTAAGAACTATCAGGTTGATTGTTTATGTGCTTTTAGATGTTTGAGTCATCACCGAACATTTCATTCTACGGGTCAACGTTTTGCTCCCAAAAAGAGTTCGATTCTAAAGTTGTTTGAGGTATGGGTGCGGGCTAACGAAAAAGAAGGACGGAAAATATCTCTGCAGTCCTTTCGGGGTTTGAAAGTTCCCGATGATGTGCCCCTTTTTGAAAAAACATTTAATGTTCGAGTCAATATATTTCGCCTGTGCAACGAGGGGAATTCATGCGTGGCATTATACCTCTCAAAACGGAAACCCGCAACTCGAGTTTCCACTCTTAACATGGACTGCTACGAGAATCACCTGTGTTACATCACTAATTTACAAGCTTATACCAAGAGATATAAATGTCGTGAATGCGATATATGTTTTCCACGAGCCCGATGCTGTAGGCGACACGAGAGGACTCATTGTTCTCAGAGGAGCAAAATTAAATACCCCGGTGGTTATTATTCTCCTTCGAGAAATATTTTTGACGAACTTCAGGAAGAATGCAATATTCTTGTGCTGGAGAAAGATAGACTTTACGAATATCATGCCATGTTTGACGGTGAGGCTTTGCTGCTGCGACAACAGAATGAAGAGGGTGGAAGCACATCGCAGTTCTCCTCTACAGAATGGATGGCGAAACATCACCCTATATCAATTTCAATTTGTTCCAATGTTCCGGGTTATGAAGACGCTAAATGCGTTATTTCTTCCGACACGAATTCTCTTTTACGGGAATCTATCGACTACCTGTCTCTCGTTGCTGACAAAGCGGAACAATTAACTCGTATTAAACTTGCTCCTGCACTGAGCGAATTACGTAATCATGTAGAGGAATTACGTCATCGCAGAGGATTGATTAACGCGTCTGGAAGAGTGACGCGGGTAGGAGAGGAGGAGGGAGAAGAAGAAGAAGAAGAAGAAGAAGACATTTCTCCTGCAATGCGCATTCGATTATCTAAACCAAATGTTTACCGAGACTTGATACAGCGTTTAGAACAAACATCCAAAATTAGTGTCAACTACAATGAATGGGGAGATATCTCTGAAAATGATGTTATGTGCTCGATAACAGAACAGTCAAACTCCTCATGGTCGGATATTGATGAAAAACATTACAGGAGGATGGACCTCTTAAGCAGAAAGATGGATCAATATTGTGCTCAACTCCCGGTTTTAGGATTTAACAGCGCGAAGTACGATCTGAATTTGTGGAAAAGCAAACTGGCGAGGGCATTGAATATTGTTGACCGGAACCGAGGAAATTTTGTCATAAAAAGAAATAACCAATACGTGTGTATTGCTAACGAGAAGTTTAGAATATTGGACCTTTGCCAATATCTACCACCTGGAACGAGTTATGACAAATTTCTAAAAATCTTCAAGATTGGTCAATCCAAAGGATTTTTCTGTTATGAATATTTCGACAGCGAATCGAGGTTGCAGGAAACTACGCTCCCTCCCATCCACGCGTTTTGGTCATCGCTAAAAAATGTAAACACCCTTGAAGACTCGAATAGCCGAAGATATGAGGAATACGTTAAAAAACATCCTGAGATGGGAGAAAAGGAGGTTTTGAGGGAATTAAAACTGGAAAAGGTGCCCGCGACAATGGAAGATAACTATAGCTATCTTCAAACCATTTGGAAAGCTAATAACATGAAAACGCTCAAAGATTTTCTGATTTGGTACAACAATTTAGACGTCCAACCGGGAATTGAGGCTATTAATATGTTGAAACAGTTTTATTGGACAGAAACCAGAATAGACATTTTCAAGGAAGCCGTCTCCGTGCCTGGAATTGCTAGAAAATTGATATTTCGTTCGGCATTAGACATGAGCATAAACTTTGCGCTGTTCGGTGAAGGCGATAGCGATCTCTGTGAAACAGTGAAACAAGGCATCTGTGGAGGACCGTCGATTATATTTACTCGTCATCACTGTCGAGGGAAAACACACATACGCGGTAACCCGGATAAGATGTGTCAAAATGTATAGGACTTGATTGTAATGCATTGTATTTATACTGTTTGTCTTTGGATATGCCTACAGGGTATTTTGTGCGATGGTTACCAGAAAACCAATCATGTAATCAATTTCGTCACAGAAAATCTGATCGATACACTCTAAATTATGATTGGTTAGATTGGGAGGCGCAAAAAAGAGGAAGACCCTTAATCCATAAAATGAACTCGGGACATGAAAAACGAATCGGTCCCTTCCTCATCGACGCATTCGATCCAGTTACTCGAACGTGTTTCGAATTTTTAGGCTGTGTATGGCACGGACACACTTGTGTTAAGCAGTCAGCTAAATCGCGAGAACGATACAAGAGAACCGAAGAGAGAGCGAACTATATTATGAATCTCGGATATGAACTGATTTGCATGTGGGAGTGTGATTTTAACGAATTGTGTAGAACGGACCCGAGTGTTCGTGAGTTCATGAGACACAAGCGACTACCATTCTTAGCAAAACACTCGAGTGGCGAGGTGAGTGCGGATAAATTACTCAAGGGTGTTAAGGACGGAACATTTTTCGGACTAATGGAAGTGGATATCCGCGTTCCGGATACCCTCTACGAACGCTTTGCGGAAATGTCTCCTCTATTCGCCACGTGTAAAGTTCCCTTCAGCAAGATCGGAAAACATATGCAAGAATATGCGCGCAAGACAAAATGAAGCCGCACGTTAAAACTTTACTCATAGGTGGCATGAAAGCTGAGAAACTATTACTAGCGACTCCTTTGTTACAGTGGTATTTGCAGCAAGGATTGATTGTTACTAAAATCCACCAGGCAGTTGAATATGGTAAACACAGATGTTTCAAAGAATTCGCGGAAAAAGTGACCAATTGCAGACGATTGGGTGACGAAGACCCTGATTTCGCTATCATGGGTGAGGTCTTTAAATTGATTGGGAATAGTGCATACGGGTCGATTCTGCTGGATACATCTCGACACACGAAATGTAAATATATCCATGGCGAAGACAAGGCTCTCTGTGCCGTAAACGAATCGGGGTTTAGATCCATATACGAACTGGATGACCACGACTTTGAGGTTTTATCAAGTAAAAAGATTACTTCTATGGATATTCCAATTGTTTTAGGCTATTATGTGTTACAATACTCCAAATTACGTATGTTGGAATTCTATTACGATTTCCTAGATCGTTTCATCGACCGACAGGACTTTGAACTTTTACAAACAGATACAGATTCTTTGTATTTCGCAATAGCAGGAGAGCGTTTGCACGATGTGATACGACCTAACAAGGTGCAAGAGTTTAATCGTATGCTTCACGGTTTTTGCAGTGTAAATGATATTGAAGCGGACAATATAACACATTTCCTTCCGAGGGAGTGTTGTTCTCACCACGAGAAATACGACAAAAGAACCCCTGGGTTGTTCAAACTAGAAGCAGAGGGATGTGAAATGGTTTCTCTTAGTTCCAAAACGTATGTTCTTCTTAAAGACGATGAACATCATAGTGTGAAAGTAAGTTCTAAAGGATTGAGTAAGAATAGCATGAGTGATCCCATGCAGAAGTATCGAGCGGTATTAAGAGACCACCAAACTCGCTCAGTTGTCAATAGAGGTTTCAGAGCCAGGCATAACACCGTATACACCTATCACCAGAGGCGACGGGGGCTCTCTTACTTTTATGTCAAACGACGAGTTTTGTCCAACGGAGTGTCCACACGTCCCCCTTGGCGCTTGGTTTTAAAACCCGTGTATTGCTAAGTCGCCACAGTGTTTACCGGTGTAGGGAAATAAACGATAAACAAAACTATCGACTTATTCCGTCAAAGAAGGATATTATTTTATCGGCTATCTATATATCACACTTTGCACGGCAAATTAATACGTCTCTCTCTCTCTCTCTCTCTCTCTCTCTCTCTCTCTCTTTCTCTCTCTTTAGTGATACCACACATCATGAGGAATATATATATATATACATCTCACTCTCTCTCTCTCTCTCTCTCTCTAGAGTATATACTCCATGAGGAGCTCTCTCTCCCAGGTCTCTGTGACTCACAAACTCAAGAGTCTCTCTCTCTCTCTCTCTCTCTCTCTCTCTCTCTCTCTCTCTATTCTCGGATAGTTTATTAGCAAACGCAAACACAGTAATGTTGTACATCGTTTATCATATAAACACACTTTGCACGTCAAATTAACACAACAAGGAGTTGTTGACTACGGATTATACACAGCGTTAAAAAAATACTTGCATACATTGGTTTGAATACACATCATTTATGCACTTGAATACACATTATTTGTGCACGATACTGGACTATGCATATTTGACTACGGATTATACACAGCGTTAAAATGTGCTACATTCATACAACGAATTACAACACTATTTAGTGATACCACAACAACACGAGGAATATGAATGTTAGTATCGTAGCCAAGTGAGATTATTCACCGGGGCAATACCCCATGTTTTCCATATCGATTTATGTTGCTGTTGTTTCCCTTCTTTCCTCCTCCTTTTTTTCTTCTTACTTTTAGAACATGGACGCTCGGAACTAATGCTGCGTGGATCAAAAGCGATGTTGTCAGTTGTTTTTTTCACGTCTGGGTTAGAGGATGTATCCGGCACACACCCCACTGGTTCGAGGACAGTTTCACCCTGCTTCACCTCGTCCTCTTCTTTAATTTTTGAACTAACCAATCTCTCGTATTTCATGCGGGGTACTAATACCAATTCCCGAGTCCGCGATGGTAAAGGATGGTGTTGGTAATCGTTATTCATCGTTGCTATTGTCGCTCTCACTGTCTTCTTCTTCTTCTTCTTCCTGATATTTCAATAACCCGATAATGAACGGAAGTAAATGTCTAATCTGTATCAGCAATCTTTTGGTATTCGCCCTGCTAACGTTTTTGTCCGTGATCCGACGTATCAATGTCTTTTTCGCTTCCAGTTGCAGTTTTTGACTAGGGGATATAGGAACGTTGCCTTTTATAATGTTCAAACATATCTCTGCCAACATATCTGTCTGCTGATTGGTCATGGCACGGAGAACGACTTTCCTTTGACTATCAGATAACGTATCCCGAATAAAGCCTAGGAATGCGGCTTCAGTGGAAAGAGATGATCTATAGTGCGCAGTGTCCATCATTCCAGCGAATACACAATCAGAACTTCCCCGGGAAATACGTTCGTCCTAAACTGATAAAGGGGGTGTCCTCTCGGGGATAAATCTACCATGAGATATCCGTAGGGAGCACGAGTGGCTTTTTCGTAGGCGTCTAGGAACAATTTACCTTTTGTGGGCACAATTTGTCGTCCAAAGGTCGCTACTTGGGACAGGTCCCTTCTGTTCTTTAACAGAACAATATAATGAGAATTCAGAGAGACGGTTCTCGCGTACTTTCCATAAGAAGTAGAAGGGAATAATGTCTGGCTGAGCAGACACACAGATATATTTAAATGATGACTCGTCATTGTAAATAGTTTGCAGATGGCGGGATCTCGCGACACTTCCTCTATCAAATCATCAATCACAAGCAGTTTGTGTTGCTTCGAAATACCGTCCCCACCCCATTCCATTATAAACTCTTCATCGGGTAGACCCTTGTGGAATTCGATTGTGCCATCTTTTTTCTCTTTATTCATTTTATCATAGAGATCCTGCCACAAAGAGTAACACACTGCAATCTTCACCGGTTTCCGATCGAACATAACATCAGCATGATTTATCAAACGTTCCGTAAACCACGTCTTACCCGATTGCGTTGAACCACTAATGAATATGGTAGCAGGCGATGATATTTTAAGAACGGGATCTTCTCCAGCTTCTTCCTCTTCTTCTTCATGCATCATGGTATCGCGATCGTGTAGTCCTCGTTGTTTCATGTCAATAACCCACTGAGGCACAGCGAGTATCTCTTGTGTATATATTTCCAAACGTAACAGTCATTCAACACGTGATGACTAATTGAAAATTTGTTCACAATATTGTCCATGGAAAAACCCCTCAAACGAAATAATAGAAAATAAATAACATAATAACCACACGTGTCCGCACCAGTTCCCTGAAGTCGGAGTTGATTAGTTATAATTTTCCTCTCCCCGGCTAGGGCACTCATGAAGCGCTCCACTTCATTCAGTCTGCCGCTAGTGGACGCTCCATTCAAGCTGTCAAACAGTTCTACACTATTATTCGAAGAACAAATAGCAAACCAGTGTCGTCCGGGTGATGTTCGGTCATCCGTATTTACCACAATTGCGCACGGTAGTGGTCTGTAACACCTCATGTGCTCGGCTAATTGTTCGGATAATTCATTCTTTGCGTAAATTCCCAAGACTTGTTTTCGTAGGACGGGATCACAATGCACAATACATTCAATCTGCGACGTGTTCATTATCTCTCTGACAAAATAATATTTCTCGATTTATCAATCTGAAATCCGTCTCCAAATTCTGCATACACTACACATGTGACTGTTTCGCTCAGCGCTTTTCCGAACTGTGCTTCCAGTCGAATGGATCCTCGTTTTTTAAGAGTTAAGTACGATTGTTCGTTCGCACGACCAAAGCTGGGTTCTATGGGGAAAACGTATAGGCTATATCCTCCGCCGAACTGTCGTCTGTTAAGATATACGCTACTAAGACCCCCAACATCGCCCTCGTTTGAGAACCAAGTTCCGTTGTATCGAAATAAGTTAGCGAATGCGGGAATAATTGTTTCACCTTCTGTCCTGTCATAACTGATCTTCATTGGACCCGTCTCACCGACGCATTCACCATCGCAGTATAATGCTATTCCGGACAAATCGTAGTTTGCGAAATTAAAGGGATTTTTCGATAGGTCTCCAGCAACGGCTTTTGACGATACAAATCCTACAACCACTTTATTTGGTCGTGCTCCTTGAAAGATATTGTCATATGTAAACGCCACTTGACCCGATGGTATGGACATCATTTTTACTTCTGTTCGCTTGAACGGGTATTTTGCCGTTGTGGTTGATAAGGCCGTGTTATGACCCCATATAACCCCCGGATTCACTTGCACCTTCATTACTTTCAAAACGATGTCTTCTACGTGTATGGCGTAACTTTCGTCTGTCTTGGTGGCCATAAGCGCGAAGTTGGGGTTCGAACGATAAAGTTTTACTTGAACGTCGACTTGATTTAGAATATATCGATCAATGTGGAACATGTCATGTAGCAATGAACCCGCCATGTCAAACCGCTTGCTGGTTGACGTGATTTTATTCCTCTGGAAAAGTCCGTTGTTATCTCCATTAGGATCAGCATCATCCATCACATATTCTGTATCCGGTACGTACAGCTGAGTAGTTAATTTCGATTTGGCATTGGTTTCATTGGTGTTCAGCAGGGTCTGAATGATGGCTTTGTACGGATAGTGATTGTTGGTTGATGTGATTAATTTTCCCTGTAACCATACGTCTACTTGGCTGAAAATGGAATGCATAAAGAGATTGACCGGTGAACAGTTGTCGGTTGCGGTCAAATGTTTACCATCTCCCTTCGTAATTCTACAATTCATATATAACATTGAGCGTCGCAAGTCGATATATTCCAATCCGTTTTGACTGCTAATGTGAAATTCAATAGGGGCATTGCCGGAAAGAGGCGAAATTGGACGACAGTCTTGCAAATAAGTTCGTTCAACTCCGGTCTGAGTCGGCGGTAGTGTGAATAAGTCCAATTCCCGAGGTTGAGTTTCACTAAAGAATTTGGGATCGGCGATGAATGCGGCCATTGATAACTAATTCTAATCAAAAAATATCACCGAACAGAGCTCTTGCCTTTCTCTTATACAACTTCTTCTTCGACCTTCTTCTACTTCTGTTGACGATGTTCTTTACTTTTCCGTGTTTAATAACCTTCCTTTTCTTTTTCTTCTTAGATTTAGACGAGTCTCCTACCGTGCGAGAGGTCGACGTTGCACTGACTCCTTTCACCTTGCGTCGTTGCCTTTTAACACCCATTCCTTTCTCTATCGCGATGCGGGAAACGGTTTCCCGGGTTCCGTATGATTTCGGCTTTAGCTTGATCTACCGCCTGTTCACTGGGTGTTACCAATTTTATATCCCTTAAAGTCTCAGACTGCGTGACGGGCTTCATGTCACGTGGGGTTAGATTTATCATGGCGGATATATTGTGCAGAGTGGATATACTCTGAGCTCCCTCTGAGAACTGATGATTGCTCGTTTTGCCTTGCGCTAGGTTTGCATAATATTTGCGCCACAACGTCGGGTTTGGTATGTAGAGTTTATCATCCCCGTGTTCCGAATAGGTTTCATTTGACATGATTAAACAATGAAGGGGTATTGTCGTAGTTGTAAAGTCACGGACGAGACGTTCGATAAGAATGTGGCGGGTTTTCCAGAGGCATCTGTAATATAGACATCGAATTGTTGTACGGTGTCATTAACGATCCTTAATGGGATGTCGTAAGGATCTGAAATTAACACGTTCCACATACGTTCGGTAGTGGATAATACGCGTCGGAGAAGGGGTTGGCGTTGACCTGAGACTATTATGGGTTCGCATATCGAACAATATACATACAAAAGGTCATCGGTAGCTTTCTTCTTCCGCCGTTTGCCACGGGTTACGGGAGGAGGTGATAACGCAGGTGATGCAGTTGCGTAAAACTCTCTCAAAGAAACGGACCACTGTCCTTCAAGATGGAGTGGTTGTTTTAAATAAACAGAAAACTGATGAGGTTTGTTACCCGGAAAGTAGTCCATACTGTCATCGCTACTAATAACAATCCACTCCATCACGTTAAATCTTTCACTTGATCCGCGTTAATCCAAGAGTTGAATTTCTTGGGAAACCCTCTCCATTTCACGAACACTTGTTTTATCTTCTCATTGTTCTGCCCACGCTTGGTTCGCCTCTTTAAAATGTTTTCTATGCTCCAGTCGACTTCATCCGGGTTTCTGTGATATTTCTGGAGCTCTTCCTCGTAAAATGTTCCCTGTAACGGATCCGATTGTAAATCCTCGAGCCAATAGATAGCGAGTTTATCCCTTATCCGACGTTTGGTAATTCGGAAAATCTCTTCAGACCACTTCTGCTCGTATTCCTTTTCAAAGGTACGCTTGATCAACGAAATGCGTACAAAGTCTCCGACTTTGAATTTATATCTTGGTTTTCTTATATAATGCAATGACGTTTTCGTTCTTGCTGCGTTTGGTTTAGGTTGGGTCTTGGAACCCGAATATATCCTTTGAGGTTGATAGTTTTCTAACCAGACCTCGGCTTCGTTGTTGGGCGTTATGGCAGCGGGAGACCTCCCTCTCAATCCTTTGTGAGGTCGATGATTATAGTTGAAAATAAGATCCGGTAAAACATCTAGATACTTGTAGGTATTTTTGTAAGTGAAATATCTGAACATGAGAGTCCTAAGCGTGCGAATAAACCGTTCTGCGTAGTTGGCTTTTACGTCGGAATTATGCGTAATGAAGTGTTTAACGTGAAAGTTCTTAAATACCTTGTTTACCGACTTGTTTCGAAATTCCGTTCCCTTGTCCGTGCGTAGAAGGAACGGTGGTTTGTCCATGGAGCTCAACACCCTGTCCATGGCCTTTGCTATCGTTTTCGACGATTTGTCTTTCACTGTAGCATACCATACATATCTGGAGAAACAATCGATTAGGATAAGAATGTATTTTATTCCGTCATTGAATTCCGACAGATTTCCAACGTCGCATAGATCCGCGTCCGCTTGAACATTGATTCCGCTGACAATGACCTTGTTTCTCTTAAAGAATGTTTGATGGTTGCTGATGAAGAGAATAGGCTTCTTGTTTCTGTAACCATTTTAAAACATCTCGCGATTTCACGTTTGGGTGATCGTTCGCGAGGGCTTGGGCGAATTTCTGTGCTCCGGCAAATGCTTCCCGGTTGTCTTGGATCAAAATAGTTGCGTCGGTAAAGTTCTGGTCTGTTCATACTTACATTGACCGAGTTTGGGTGCGTAAAATAATTTTGATTACTCGCTCTATCCAGCGGTCCGTTTTCAATATTGTATCACGATAATCTCGGCACTCGTATTTAAGTAAGTATAGAGGCGATACATTCCATAGGATCGGGGTTTCAGAAATGAGAATTTTCCAGCGGCGGGTGACTTCAACTTCATCGATAGAAGATAATAATAGTTCTTTGACGAATTTAGATATTTCATCCCGAGTTATTTGTATAGGGATATCGCTCTGACGGGCTGTATCTATGTAGGCACGAGTTAAAAGTTCCTCCAGACATAGATTGATGTTGTGCGATTCCACTTCGTCCACTATTAAATCCATGAATTTGTTGAACTATAACAAATCCGTAACCAATTTTCTGGAATAGATGAAAAAGTGAACGGAACCCCAGGAATCCGGTAAATCCGTGTCCAGAAGATTTCCTCTTCTATATCTAAGGTGATTTAAACACTCCCTCTTTGTGGGAAACCATTCGTCGCACGTGGATATAATTACTTCTTCACCAAAATGTTGCCTTTGAGTTCGAGGTGGAAATGCGATAGTCACCCATTTATATTGTTTCATGATAGATTGCGATGCGGCAGTAGTCCACGGGATGATTGAAAGCGATTGAGCGTTGCGGGCGCTTTTGTACCTGACACGTAGGCGCCACGCCACTTCGTTTTACCTCTCTCGAGGAGTGTTGTTTGAACACGGCTTAGTTTAGTGTCTTATGAAACTTCAAAAGACGCGCGCGCCGTTACATCGGGCGCGGGGTATTTATTTACTTACCGGGATGGGATTATTTACTTTGTGGGTGTGGGCGGTCGCGCTCCCGAGAGATCAAAGCTGTTTCGATTTTTGCCGAATGTAGATGAATAACGCTTTGACGTTTTCCGGGTATGGGGACACCTACTACTATACCAGTCAACACACTATGATGCTTCCTCTCTCACTGTATATACCAGTCCACACTATGATGCTTCCTCTCTCACTGTATATACCAGACCACGCTATGGTGCTTCCTCTCTCACTGTATATACCAGACCATGCTATGGTGCCTCCTCTCTCACTGTATATACCAGACCATGCTATGGTGCTTCCTCTCTCACTGTATATACCAGACCATGCTATGGTGCTTCCTCTCTCACTGTATATACCAGACCACGCTTTGGTGCTTGCTCTCTCCCTGTATATACCAGACCACGGTATGGCGCTTCCTCCCTCACTGTATATACCAGACCCCACTATTATGCTTCCTCTCTCACTTTATATACCAGACCACACTATGATGCTTCCTCCCTCACTGTATATACCAGACCACACTATGATGCTTCCACCCTCACTGTATATACCAGTCCACACTATGATGCTTCCTCTCTCACTGTATATACCAGACCACACTATGATGCTTCCACCCTCACTGTATATACCAGACCACACTATGATGCTTCCTCTCTCACTGTATATACCAGTCCACACTATGATGCTTCCTCTCTCACTGTATATACCAGACCACGCTATGGTGCTTCCTCTCTCACTGTATATACCAGACCACACTATGATGCTTCCACCCTCACTGTATATACCAGTCTACACCATGATGCTTCCTCTCTCACTGTGTATACCAGACCCCACTATGATGCTTCCTCCCTCACTGTATATACCAGTCCACACTATGATGCTTCCTCCCTCACTGTATATACCAGTCCACACTGTGATGCTTCCTCCCTCACTGTATATACCAGTCCACACTATGATGCTTCCTCCCTCACTGTATATACCAGTCCACAATATAATGCTTCCTTCCTCACTGTATATACCAGTCCACACTATGATGCTTCCACCCTCACTGTATATACCAGTCTACACCATGATGCTTCCTCTCTCACTGTGTATACCAGACCCCACTATGATGCTTCCTCCCTCACTGTATATACCAGTCCACACTATGATGCTTCCTCCCTCACTGTATATACCAGTCCACACTGTGATGCTTCCTCCCTCACTGTATATACCAGTCCACAATATGATGCTTCCTTCCTCACTGTATATACCAGTCCACACTGTGATGCTTCCTCTCTCACTGGGGGCGGTGGGGTAGCCTAGTGGTAAAAGCGTTGGCTCGTCACGCCGAAGACCCGGTTTCGATTCCCCACCTGGGTAAAATGTGTGAAGCCCATTGCTGGTGTCCCCCGCCTTGATGTTGCTGGAATATTGCTAAAAGCGGCGTAAAACCAAACTTAGTCAGTCAGTCCTCTCTCACTGTATATACCAGTCCACACTATGACACTTCCTCTCTCACTGTGTATACCAGACCCCACTGTGGTGCTTCCTCTCTCACTGTATACCAGACCCCACTATGGTGCTTCCTCTCTCACTGTATGTTTCAGTCCACACTATGACGCTTCCTCTCTCACTGCATACCAGTCCACTCTAGGTTACACTACACTGAATCAGTATCGCTTGCTCGCTGAGCCGGTCCGTCAAGTCAAGAGAGACAGAGACATGTGACAGCTGTGATTGGATGAAATAGTGTAAGATGTTTGTTTTTTAAAGCATATCCAACCAGTAATTAAAACTGACCACAATTTTAAGTATTCAGTGCTGTCATTTTCATCACCATGACTTATGCTTATTGTGTGAACAGATATTTTCCATTAGGTGACATTTGGGGCGGAACTGGGGTTGATGTGTTCCGCTTCCTGTCCTCGCAAAACAGGCCGGAAAAGTCTGCCTGATATTGTGTTTTATTGTAGTTTAAAGGCCAGAGTGTACCCATGCGTACATGGAAATGGCTGTTGATAGCTTGTCTATTTTAAAACAAATTATAAGGTTACTATAGAAGTCTATGCGAAAACATTTGGTGGTGTGTAATCTGTACGATGCTTCCCGATGGTATGATTATGTTTGATTTGAGCACTAACAATTGAGCAGTGATCTAGAAGAAACATTTCAGTAGTAAACAACAGTGACAGTTCTGAATCCATTATAATACACCCTTGCTGTCTCCATTCGAACAGTTTTTCACTCCTCTGAGTATCATACACTGTTTGCCGTTAATGATGTGCCTGTTGGTAAACTAAAGAAGTGTGGAACTGTTTTAGTTCAGTGAGAGCAAGATGACAACAGTATTTACACAAGGGCACTATGACATGACACACATAACAAGTAATACATTCAACCACATCCAAGCAATGATAACTGGTATAAAAAATGCACAGTTGGGTAAAAGAATATTATGGTAAGTGATTTATAACTGAAACATTATAGAATGCAAATTAGCACTGAAACAGGATATAAAAGAAAAGTGAATAAATAATAAATTGAGGTAAATTATTGATGCAGAAGCTACTAATTAAAAATACTAAGCTACTAATTTAAAACACAGAAGATAATAAATCATCGGGGCGTAAAATTTGAGGTTGACGTATCAGAATGAAACCTATAAAACGTTAATGTCGCAATGCCGGTTGGAATAAATGATTTTGATGTCCCGTTAGTTCTGAAAAGGAGTGTTTGGAAGCGGCGTCCGGAAGGTTGAATTTTATATTCGTTGTGAAGAAAATGTTCTGAGTCTGGTGCAATTTTGCAAGCTAGTTTTTTAACATGCCGCTTGGCTAAAAGAATTTTTTTCCAAAGACACTCCTGATACTTTTCAGGCTTATTTGATTATTTTGCACAGTTTGTTTTCATTTTGTAGTGAATTTTACCCAAACCAGCTTTGTATGTTAAAACAAAGAATGCCTTGAATAAACGTTTTGTACCATAAAACAAGAGTGACATGAACGAGTTGAGTTTCCGTAAAAAAGTACATTGTTGACATTTGTTTTATATTCTGTCGGTGTTCGCAGTATAACTGAGCTTTCATCAATGATGGTGCCGAAATATTTGTACTCTGGGACAACTTCGATGCTGCAATTATCAATCAGAACAGGTCTATACGTAGGTTTCTTCATTCAAAAGTCTATAGTAATTTCCTTTCTTTTCTTCGTATTAAGACCTAGGAAGTTCTCATGACACCATATACAGAACTGTCCCATTGCTTGGTAGTAATGTGAATCATCGTTGCTACTTCCTAATCCAGCTAATGGGACATCATCAGCAAATTTCACAGATGTTTCACATCACTTCTGCAGTCATTAGTATATAAAGTAAACAGTATAGGGGAAAACACATATCCTTGCGGAGCACCTGTGTTTAAGATACGTGTTTAGAGTGTATTGAATTGACTCGCACATATTGTAGACGGTAAACTCTGACTTCACCAAGTAGGACTGTGGTTATTGAGATCAATTCTCTGCTTTCCACTTACATTGTAAGGTTGGTCTGACTGACTTCCTCAAACAGGACAAGACAAGTAGTTCTATGCACATACAACCGTTTTATTACAATGAATGCGATGTTTCGGTGTAGACACTCATACCGTTAACAAGCAAGTGATGTACAGAAATCTGAAGTAGGAAGGTTATGCTCATGTGGCTACTGGATGTTTACATAAGGTCAAATGATGCTGTTGATGGCTTCACAACAGATAACACTGACGTTTAAACATTTAGAAAAACTCAGATCATTGTAACACCTTTTAAATTAGCTTGTTTGTTACCGTTATCGCGACCAAAACCAAATGAAAACACAATAAATCTACTGGACTGAAATGGGTTCACTCTTTGAACACCAGTGTAACTAATAGAATATTTATCTTGAACGTAGTGAACCCTTTGAACGAGTCTAAGCTAAGCATATCAAGAGGTTTCTATGTGCCATTATAAAACTATTTAAAGAATTGCTCACTTCGTAGCAGGTAATCCTCAAACGTTAAACTTAGACCTAATCTTTCGACATGTAACTTGTACTCACGGTGTTTCTCACAGTGTTCGACTATCACTATAGATTGATACTAATGTGTAAAACGCTTGACAATACAGCAAAGGAAAATTGAAATGACACACGTGAAGTTGTCTGTCTTTGAAATTGATTATAAAATTACAGGTTTTTGTTGTGTGTCACAGTTTTTCCGACCATTACTAACTCGGGTGATAAGCACCACATTCAAACACACTGTTCTGCGACCTGAGATCTGATTACAAGCATACATGTGGAGGTCAAGTCAGCATGCATGGCGACGGGAAAAATCTGATTAGGACCTTTCCTTCTTCGCGACACGTGCAAAACACAAGAAGTGAGATGCATGAGCTATTCGCTCTGAGATGTTAAAACACCATGTAGTGAAACATTATTATACAAATTTGACTGCAGAATTACCAATGTGATCAAAACATTGTAAATAAAGAGTCATCACATTGAAAATAACCTTCTTTGTAAAGACAATTTGAAAATAAGATTTGCACCTGAAATATGTCAGAGAAACGAAAATATTTACGACCGGCAATGTGGCTATGTGATTTCTGTTAGGCTGCATTGTCTTAAAGAAAGGAGGTCTTTAGCTGTATAGCCTTGTATATTTGTGTCTTTTACGGACTGCTATCATCCACTAATGATACATCAGCTCCTTCTCTCACAAGTCAAACACTTCTCTCTGTCCCATCTCTGCTGTCTTCATCACGGGTGTCTTCCCGTACTGACCCCTACTGTTAATGTCTGCCATCATCTGTGAGAGGACATACTTCAAGAATGTCTTCATGTCTTCCAATACAGGCCACATGAAGCATGTTGTCTCCGTTATCATCTACTAATGTTACATCAACTCCTTCTTTTGAAAATGTCAGTGAAACTACAATACTGAAGACCAGCAATGTCTCTATTTATTCTGTATAAGGCCTCACTGCTGTAATGTCTTGAAGAAAGGAGGTCTTCAGCTGTATGGCCATGCACATTTTTCGCGTTGAAATCAACTAAAATAAGTCTGCGAACACGTTCCACCATGTCAACATGTCCTCCAATACAGGCCACATGAAGGATGTTGTTTCTGTAATCATCCACTAATGATACATCAGCTCCTTCTCTCACAAGTAAGTCAAACACTTCTCTGTGTCCCATCTTTGCTGCCATCATCACGGGTGTCCTCCCGTCCTGACCCCTACTGTTGATGTCTGCAACCTTCTGTGAGAGGACATACTTCACCATGTCAACATGTCCTCCAATACTGGCCACATGAAGGATGTTGTTTCTGTTATCATCCACTAATGATACATCAGCTCCTTCTCTCACAAGTAAGTCAAACACTTCTCTGTGCCCCTTCACTGCTGCCATCATCACGGATGTGCACCCGAACTGCCCCTTACTGTTGATGTCTGCAACCTTCTGTGAGAGGACATACTTCACCATGTCAACATGTCCTCCAATACAGGCCACATGAAGGATGTTGATTCCGTTATCATTCACTAATGATACATCAGCTCCTTCTCTCACAAGTAAGTCAAATACTTTTCTGTGCCCTTTACTGCTGCCATCATCACGGGTGTCCTCCCCGTACTGACCCCTACTGTTGATGTCTGCAACCTTCTGTGAGAGAGGACATACTTCACCATGTCAACATGTCCTTCAATACAGGTCACATGAAGAATGTTGTTTCCGTCATCATCCACTAATGATACATCAGCTCCTTCTCTCACAAGTAAGTCAAACACTTCTCTGTGCCCCTTCACTGCTGCCATCATCACGGGTGTCCTCCCGTACTGACCCCTACTGTTGATGTCTGCAACCTTCTGTGAGAGGACATACTTCACCATGTCAACATGTCCTCCAATACAGGCCACATGAAGGATGTTGTCTCTGTAATCATCCACTAATGATACATCAGCTCCTTCTCTCACAAGTACGTCAAACACTTCTCTGTGTCCCTTCCTTGCAGCCATCATCATGGGTGTCCTCCCGTACTGACCACTACTGTTGATGTCTGCAACCTTCTGTGAGAGGACATACTTCACCATGTCAACATGTCCTCCAAAACAGGCCACATGAAGGATGTTGTTTTTGTTATCATCCACTAATGATACATCAGCTCCTTTTCTCACAAGTAAGTCAAATACCGCTCTATATCCCTTCTCTGCTGCCAGCATCACGGGTGTCCTCCCGTACTGGCCCCTACTGTTGATGTCTGCAACCTTCTGTGAGAGGACATTCTTCACCATGTCAACATGTCCTCCAATACAGGCCACATGAAGGATGTTGTTTTTGTTATCATCCACTAATGATACATCAGCTCCTTCTCTCACAAGTAAGTCAAACACCGCTCTGTGCCCCATTTCTGCTGCCAGCATCACGGGTGTCCTCCCGTACTGGCCCCTAATATTGATGTCTGCAACCTTCTGAGAGAGGACATACTTCACCATGTCAACATGTCCTCCAATACAGGCCTCATGAAGGATGTTGTTTGTGTTATCGGCAAGGAGATGCAATTCAGAACCTTTACTCACAAGTATGTCTACCATTCTTCTGTGTCCGAATCGTGCTGCTATCATTGCAGGTGTTAGTCCGTCCTTCCCTCTACGGTTGACGTCTTCCAGATCCTTAGATAGGATGCGTCTAAGCCGGTCCAGGTCACCCTTCTTGCAGGCAGTATGGATGTCTGTATCCACTCGTGGACCCGTCTGTGTCACTATAACACAATGATTTCAATGTCACTGGAAGGAACAGTAAATACCTTAACAAATACTCATTTACATTAATTTAATTCAGCTGAACCCATTCCCATCCTGTGTATGTGTTACAAGTGAAGACCTTCTTTGACGATGGAACTGAATGGAAATGATTATAGACACTATTCCAACTTCATTGACTAAACTGAAGAACTTATTTGTGTCTCTCGAGCACACATTACGTGTGGAGCTATTCGCTTTATAAGTCGGGTATAATTATTATGTTTTCAAATTACTCATAAGCTCCAACATTCCTTCCATACTGTCTACTCTCTACTGACACACATTGCATTGTCATACTAATACATCACGTAATACTATCACGAAGCAGTTGTAATCTCACTGTCCAGAATGTTCTCAGATTACACATACGAATCAACAATATATCCCGTCACACCCAAGATGAATTTACCACATAACCATACTACTGTTTCACACATTCACCTCATCAACGTCTAGATACAATCAAATAAAAATAACGGATCTCCCAGTGTCTCCCTAGATCTCGGACATGCCTGCTCTTTGACATAAAAACCTGGTATCATCACTGGTTTTCAGTCATCCAGTGTATACTTGTTACTGCCGTTTTACTTTTATGCCCAGCTGAATTGTCAGATGAGAGAGACTTGTGAATCCCTGTTTAAAATTTGATGACCACATTTAGTTCAATGATTTTGGAAAATGTTATCGATACACAACATCCTGTTTCATCATATTTTCTGAGATTTTGAACAGTTTAAGTTTAAGTGCCAAACTGATTGGTACAGCAGGTTATATGATAGAGCCGCTGAAAACGAGTCTGGGGTGAAGATTTTGTCTGGCCGGATCTGATCTGCTGGTCATCTGCTCTACATGTGTCCATTGTCCTGAAGATTAACTTCCCTCATCAACCTTTACAGTTGGCATGTGTTTCAGTATTTTTCTGCAATGTGTGTTGCCTTTTTCGTAAATAGACAGTGGATCAGGCGACTGGTAGTGGGATATGGGATGCTGACGAAGGTGGGTGATGGGGCTGGTTAAAGTTTGGGAACGGGGCCCTTTTGCTTTATAGCAAAGGGTTGTCTTTTGTTTTTCTCCACCAGATTTTGGTATATCTAAAAAAGACCCCTAAATTAAGACAGCACAAGAAGACTCTCTAGAAGCCCACATTGATAGAGCAATAGACGACACTGCAATCAAATACCTGAACCCCATAAACTCAATAACTCCCATCCCAACCCAACCCATACCCATACGCCCACTTCCACCCCTATGCCAGAGCCACTGTCAAACTCCATAAAGATCCAGCCAAAGTCAGAATACAGGTGGTATTTCCCAGGGGCTTAGGTTTCTGAAACACAGCCCAGCACCTTGTCAGACTACAAGCACTATTGGGAAATCCCACATCAGCGATTCCAGTATCTTTGTATCCACATAGTTCACCCTAAGACAATTGTGGAGACAAATACATGTGATCCACAGCCAACATAATACAGGAACACAAGACCTCTGTTGGTCAATCTGCCCATTCAGAACATTTCATAAAAGAATCCTGACAACTATGTTTCCTGTCAACAAACCAGAATTGTCAACACCAGTAATCAATCATTGGAGTAAGTGAATTTAGTTTTATGCCGCCTTTAGCAATATTCCAACAAAATCATGCTGGGGACACCACAAAGGGCGTCACGCTTTGTACCTATATTGGGAATCGAACTTCGGGTCGTTGGCGTAACGAGCGAACGCTTTCACCACTAGGCTTTAGGGGAAAAGAGAAAAACATCAAGAAAGAATCGAAATCAAAAAGAAAGAAGCCAGCAATTAGGCAGAGGCATCTACCATCCCAGTGTGTACTCCACTGTGTTCATATCATCTACCTTCCCAGTATGTACTCCACTGTGATCATATTTCATCTACCTTCCCAGTATGTACTCCACTGTGATCATTTCATCTACCTTCCCAGTATGTACTCCACTGTGTTCATAACATCTACCACTGAGCTTATTGATTGGACTATTGCTCAACTGAACCCCATTCATGTTAATCTTATTGTCTTCGTTATTACATAGTTATCCTTGTATTATTAATCCTATCTCACTGGCTTCGCGAATGTACAGTATTTTTGTACATTAATCCTCCCATTGACTTTATCATACTATTGTTACCTTGTACATTCTCTTTCGCCTGAGTTGTGTAAACATAAATCTCGACACACTTTACACAGCATTCACCTGATGGAGGACAAAATAGCTCTGTCTTGACTTGTGATAAAGAATGAAAAAGTTATCATGTATTAACGGCTTTTTTAAAATGTTATACCTGGTGTAGGCAAACTCCGTGCAGCCTCTGTGGATTCTACTCTCATCCCTACTGTTTCCCTACACGCAGTAGTGCAATAGGACGGGCAACTTCTTTCTGCAAAGCAAAGATGAAATAGAAAAGCTCCTTATAAGGTGCAAGCATCTCAGTCACCCTTTGCGCACATGTGCTCTCCGTTCATACAATGGTAATATTCAAAATGATAATAAACAAAATTAATGCCTCTTAAATGGATCTCTCATGTTTTTCCTCATTTGAAATACAATGTCATGGTCCATATGCCTTTTCCCCTGTATCTCTCTTGTGTTTCAAAGCTGTTGCAAATGCACACGACTGCTCTCTGCTTATACAGTAGGATCTGACTGACATACTGTGATGTCACCCCAGAACACGAGTATATTACGTATGGCATACCCATGTGTATAGCGGCATAGTAATGGCATATCACATTGTATTTGTCCATTGATGGTCGTTTCTGTGGGCAAGTAGACTGGTTATTAAAACTTGTTCTGTCACGCTGCGTTCTCTGGTTCTATTTCCCAGGTGACTGCAATGTTTGGAACCTGTCTGGGATTTGCCAACCATTATCTTACCTTAATGTAAAATACTTTAATTTCATTGGTCAGTGACCCTTTAACAGAGTTTCCGTGTCCCTCCCAGGAGAGTGACATTAGGAAAATATTACCTGCTACCATGGTAACCGCCAAACTCTCCGTCGAGAAACTGTATCGCTATGACGTCATAATATGACACATGCAGTGCCCGGAGTTCGAAAACCGTTCCATAAGTTGTTGTTTTGAGTTCACTATGTACATATTTCATTTACCGAATTTCACTGCATTATTTAAGCTATTTTATTACATTTAATCCTTTGCACACTCAACTTAAACATAATTAACAGTTTTAAACCTATCACAATATGTTTCAATGACCTTACAAATCCAGTCTAGAGGCAGACGCCATTCTTTGTTTACATGTGATATAGTCGCAAGCAATGTTATCGATTTTCAAAATCTTCCAAAAATATATATATTTTGTACATTTAACATGGCGGTAGGATAAATACCTTGTGTACGTTGTGAGGCATACATCAGACCGTATTACCCTAAAAGAGCAGCATACTATTTATATTATATATCCAGCTTCACATAGAGCAGTTAACTAACCTCTACACAACCGCTTACCCTCTATGTTTTGCCGTCCAAACGGGAAGAATCTCTTAAAACCTTCTTTTATCTTGACACCACGGTGAACTTCAGGCTTCTGATTTCTCCGAATAACTGAACTCCCTGTTTGAGGATGCCAGACTGCTTCCCTCACTATCAAACCCGCTGTCCCTCAGTAGCAACAGATATCCAGTCGAAGGCCTCCAGCTCCTCTATTCTCTGGTGGGTGTTAATAGAGCAAAATAAGGAGTAAATAGTATGCACGCTGTAGCCAGATCAAGAATGGTATACGGTGTGATGTACCCTCTGTGTTGCCGCAGCTTAAGCCATGTACATGCATTGCTACAGAGGGTACGCCAGACAACCGTTTACCCAGAGTGATGAGGCTACAATGAATTTATCTTATGTCATGGCTACATTTTCGTTTATCTTTACGTAGGCACTAAACCTAATGTAACCAGAATGATGTATAAGAAATACAGTGAGACAGTTCCAATTCATGATATTGATTTAATTCAGCTACAACTCGTTGAAAAAGAACGCCACCATAAACACATTAACTATAGGTGATATATTTAATTGCAAAGGAAAATCACAGAACCATGTCTCACAACGTTTGCATAGTATGACCTACGAAAACCTGATCAAATGACTGATGGAGCAAAAAGAAGCTGACAGAACCCATTTTCACATCCACAAGAAATCTGTGTTAAAAGCAGAGTCGACAGTACAATGACTATATCATGAATATTTATTTCAGCAGTAGTACAGCTGTACGATGTTGTTTGTAAACAAATGGAGTCCAAGCAATATAGTGATTGTGATCATGCGATACAATGACAGAGCATGTGTTTATGAATCACTACGAAATAGTGGTGATACCAGGTGTTCGCAAAAGGTGAGCGTATTCTGCCCCACCGGTAGCACCCGTCATACACAAATACAAACTTTTAGTCAATTGTTCACCTGGAAAAATAATTCGGGTCAAAGTCAATATAAATAAGTCCAAATGTGAAATTGCACCGGACATCATTTTTGTCACTGATGCATCAAATTTCGAAATGTCCTCCACATGTCTACCATAAAACATTTTGAAATCTTTACAGAGGCCTTGGGTGTTGTAACGTTGATCGAACAACTTCAAGTTCAAGAGTGGTATGACGCTCTTTTGAAATCTTGGTGAAAAGTATTCATAAAAGAAGAACACCACAGGCCAGAGCTGTTGGGATATTGCTCGATATAGCAGACTATTGGGAGTTGAAATCATCCCTTTGTCACACAGCCTTTTGAAGAGTTTTTCTCCCACTGAAGCTTTCTGCATGGAACTAAATACGAATCAGTCGGGGAAGTTCAGACGGGTAAATCAGTGGAAGGCAAGTGGCTAGTTGATGATTATTGAACAATATTAAATCAATTATGTACCTAAGCGTAAATGACCTTGTTTTGATTTTGCCAGCATATGCAGAAATTTTGATTCATATGCCAAATGAAACAGATCCGCCAGGACTGTTGCGCAATTGTGCCCATGGGGATGCCTCTACTTCATGTCAAAATGTTTACCCCTAGATTTTACAAAGATGTTATCAATGAGAGAACCCAGCATTTCACATACTGTTTTCTCGGTCAACTACTATTGGCATATGCTTTCATTTTGACAAATTGTCCTGAACCTCTGAAGATAGATATGTAGGCCTCCTTGTCCACCACACATTTGTTTACATATGCCCCATTAATCAAGGAATGAAGTTTTCCCCTCAAGTTTGCCATGTGGGACAGTGGTATAGAACGCTGAACAATCAAATGATTTCACAGGAATCATTGAACAAGGCTTTGCTACACAGCAGACATTTAAGACTAATGTCAACAGCTAACTTATGTGGCACAGTTGCTTCCATAGAAAATCCTTCCTGGAAGGAATTTCCTGAACTGATAACCCTTGATGAGCATCACTGTGTTGGTGGAGCTGTCGTAGCATCTATGGAATCAGTGAAGAACACAGTGGAAAAGACATGTGAGAAGTTTGTAAAGGATGTTCCTGTGGAAATTACAGAATCAATTCACAGTCCCATCAAGAAGAATCACCTCCCTTTTGTTCAAGAGATCACAAACAAAACCTCAGTCTAATCTCAAGCAGCAAACAAATGACCTGAAATATGACTACAGTCTCTTCAGTCAGATGTTCATTGAATGTCAGGACGTCGATATGATTTAAATCAATTCTTTTCTCATGAAAACCACCCGTGGCAAACATCCATATCAATTCATGGAAAACTTCATTTACCAAACAGCAAATCAGAGCTCTTTTATTGTCTTGCATCACCTGAGTATGACTCCTGACATTGATGCTAAAGTGTTTGATGGCGCCGCCGTTGTTGATGCACTGCATAGAGGTTATTCCTAAACGTTTGGTAATTTTCGGAGTCTTCTCTTCTTACGCATGGAGGAAGAACAACTGGAGGAGACTGCCATCGTAGCGACATTGTTTGGAAACATCTACAAAGAAGGTTTTCTTTGAAGGAACATAATGAGAAACGCGAACAAAATCAAGAAAATCCGGATACCAGACTCTGCCTTCATGTCAAAGATACTTCTGCAAAAAAAGTAAACATCAACAGAATATTTCAAGATCTGGGATGTCGGAAGATGAAAGTGGCGCTTCCTTTTTCCACGCATTCACTGGTTCTGACACAACATCACAAAGTTCAGTGGAAAAGGCAAAAAACTGCTTGGAAGACTTGGATATCCACATGTGGATGTGGCTCACAGATTTCCTTTTCCTGCAAAGCATCCATTCCAACTTGTGGACAAAGTCTCAGAAGTGTTTTCATCACTTGAACTATTCACATGCATCATGTCTGACAGCACTACATCAGTGAACATAGTCAACGAACTGTGACAAGAAATGTTCTGCCATGGCTGCAAGATCAAATGGAACCAGAATCTTCTTCCCACTCAGGATGCTCTGCTACAGCACACAAACAGGAGCTTGTACCAGATCAGCATATGGCTTACTTCCCAGACAGAAACCACCAGAGCAAGATTTGTTTGGTGTGACAAGGGATGACTGTTGTACACATATCGACAGAGTGGATGCCACTGCCAGAAGCTTTACGGAGTTGTTAAGAACATGTATCAAATGTGGCTGCTTGAGTCTCAATCCTCAATGCTCAAAAGATGTGCATCTGTATATCTTCTCAACTTCTAAGGACATCGCCTTGTAACTGCAATGGGACCTTCTGTTAAGGAAGACTCAGAATCACAGAGATCTTTGACAGAATGATGTCCTTACGTGACTGATCAAAACAGTATTTTTCATTAATGGATGATGAATGATATCTTTACTACTAAAAATATATCTTGTTTGTAAGATTTCTTGAAAGTATTACAAAGGCCATTTGAAGGGTGGCGAATATATCTCCATTATGAACAAAATGAAGATTTTTTTATAGTCGGCAACCATTCTGGGTGGACTTCAGCACTCTTTGATTTTGGGTGACCGTCTTGGATGTTTCGGTAAATAGGCCCAAAACGGGCACATATCCACAAATATGTTTAATCATGATGTTCCCTAGCACTGTGCGCGGTGTTCTGCTTTAATCCAGCGGGGTAAAGCCACGTAGTGTAAGAATTGAAATCCTTGAAGTTTGGGCAGCCATCTTGAACGCCATCTTGGATTATTCGGAAAATGGGCACAAAAAAATCGGAAACACCCCAAAATATGTTTTAACATTATGTTCCCTAGTGCTGTGCAATGTTTTCTGCTTTAATCCGGTGGGGAAAAGTCACGTAGTGATACAATTGCAAATCCTTGATTTTCGTCAGCCATCTTGGATTTTTCGGAAAAGGCCCAAAATCGGGCACCCCAAAACTATGTATTTATTATGATATTCCCCAGCACTTTGCAAAGTTTCATGCTTTCTAGTCCGCCAAGTATCTAATTTCACCTTAAACCACTGCACTACTTGGCGTGGCTGGACCAGCAGGAAGAATCTCGTCTCCCTCGCAAAGTGAGCGAGGATCGTGGCGGCAGTAGCACGAATACGGGGATCCTGTAATCCTGGACCAAACCACAACACTTGATAATGAGTACACATGAAGGTAGCTTTGTGTGTTTTTCCCAACTCAGCTTGTTTGTGTGTACCGTGTTGAACCATTGTCTCAGAAACTGTCTCTTCGACTTTATCATAATCGATAGCAATCGCGATGAAGCTTAGCTGAGTAGGTAACGTAAGATGTAGATGGACAGAAAATTAGAAAGAACAAGAAAATTAGGTTGCTTCATTATCAAACCGCCAAATGATTCCTTATCATCTCTGTGACTTTGCGTCAGTTCTCTGTTTCTCTGGCGTACGCATAACGGAGGCCAGTAGCCAGAATCGGTGTTCACAGAATATGTAGGTTTATCCCATGTTTTCAAAACCTTGCCAGAAAGTTGAAGTCTGATGTCAAGCTGGACTCCTATTAGCAGTGACCATGTGGTGTCTGAGTGTACAAGTGTATAAACGAATACAGTTTCTGCCGATCTGAATCAAAGATCACTTATTTGTGTTTTGTCTCATCAGCCTTTCGAGCGAGCATTGCATCATCACGAGACTCGTTGAAATAGTTGAATATCGCAATTGTGATTATGTCAAGTATGTAACACTGTAACAGGGATTTCAAATGTTTTGAGACTCTGCCTAATATTCCAAAACCTCATGTCTTGTCTTGCTCACCTGTTTTGGGTCTGAAAGCCATGTAGAAATGACTGAACATTTCCCTACTTAAGCCACAGCGTCGAATCCTTCGCAAGTTATGTCTTGTTCCTTTCTGCCACCTATTCCATATATTTGTGAGCAGTTTTGTGTTAACTGTGATCAGGTAAGAACGTCTGGTAATATCTTACTAAGAATGTGCAGCGTTTAGTTGCAAGTGGTACATAACAATTTATCATATTTTTATACGTGTCTCCTTTTTGTTGGGGCAGACCCTTGTATATATATTAGAATCTTGCATAAAGAAAGATGGATTGATTGGAGATTAATAGGTCATTGTTTGTTTTCATTATAACGTAATCAGATTTACATGTATGTACGCCCTTTATGTTGTTTAACATTCAATGATTTCTCCATGGTCTGGTCGATAGGAGCATCACGCTGGAGAATGGCAGGTTTCTGGTTTTACCAAAACACGTTTAAAAGGATGCTGTAAGCCTGCTAGTACAAGCATCCACAAACACCGTGTGAGCACGTCCCTATCTAATTGGCATGATCTTCAAAGCAACATCAAACAGTATTTCACCACACTACAACTCAACATTGTATTAGTCATCAATAGTCACCTTCCTCAGTCGAATATTTTCTTCCTGAAGACTCGCGATGATACCTGAGAAATAGAATAATAATAGCATGTATGACATGTAGAACACAACGTACTGTCGTTAACAGAATAGCGTATTGTAGACAAAGAAAATCATTATAAATTTTGTATAAATCCATTTCATGTAAGAAATTCGAAAAAAGATTGCATAGAAGCATAAATAGTCAATCTAGCTTTTGGAAACAGATATGATCATTACAAAACAAATCCAAACAGACGAATCTTATAATGAGAACAGAATGGCTTTACCATTTTAAAAATGTTTTTGTAAATATCAATGTTTTTCTCCTCACAGATATTGATGCATTCATTCTAAATTCTACTATAACTGAACATGAAATTACATCATCAATAAAAAACTTAAAGAACGGGAAATCTGCCGGGCCCGATCAAGTGCTGATAGAGATGCTTAAATGCTCCCATTTTGATATAATGCCATTTCTCCATAAATGTTCAACAAACTCTTTGACAATCAAATATTTCCCAGCAGTTGGTCTTGTTAAGAAATAGTCCCTTTACATAAGAAAGGCAATCCGAGAGACCTGACAACTATAGCGGGAGCTTATTAATGAGTGTCCTGAGGAAAGTTTTTACTGCCGTTTTAAATAATAGACTTACGAACTGGGCCAATGAGGCTAAGGCTCTGAGAGCCAGGCTCTGACTAAAAAGGTCTTGTTAAGACAACATTGCACTATGGCTAGGTGAGAGATGCGACTAGGTAATTAGGCAGTAGCCACTGACGCATGAGCCTTTGTTCTAGAGCTATAGTCTATATCTACAATTCGACACAATTGAAGATGTATGCAAGTGTGTGTATAGTTTAAACAATATTTATTCTTGTACCACTAGTAGTGTACAGTGGGATTGACAAACAGTGTTTTCCCTATATTAATGTCTCTCCCCAAACTAATACATATTACAACAGTCCTTCAAGATTAGATAATGCAGTGTCCAAGTTGCAAATGTAAGTATTTGCATCCCAGTCTAATACGACAATGTAAGTATTTGATTATTTCTCAATCCATAGTTCTGCACAATTTCGTGTGCACTAGGCTGTCCAACCGCACAGTATCACTAGAGAATTGGCCCATACAGCTAAATAAATATGTGAGTGGAATTTGTAAGTGTAACAGTTAAAATGTTATCTTGTCGTACACACGTGTTGAGTGGTACTGGCACCTGCTATCACTGTTAAAAAGTAGATTCTAACGTACATATACATGACTTAGAACAGGTTCTTACCTTGACTTTGGATCCGATTGTTGACTTTGAGAATAGGCTGGGATTTAGAAGTGGTTACTAGCACTCAATGATTAGGCTGGTATTCAGAAGTGGATACTTGGCCAAAGAAGCATAATTTGTTAACATTTTTAGCACCCATTTCTCGTAATTTTACATAATACACTACACCTTTTGCACCAAGCATATTTTATTATTTACATGTTCTGTAAAATGTAAAGAACATTCAAATAATACCATACCAATGTATCTCCACTTTTTACTAAAAATTTAACTAATCTTACAAACTGAGCATTTTTCTAATCATGACCATTTTGTTAATACATGTAGTTAAAAAATGTTTATCACGTCGTTAATACAAATTATACGTTGTTGCTTTTATTGATTTTAAAAGCATTTGATACAGTTGATCGTTATAAGTTATGGTGTTGTTTGAGAAAAGCTGGGCTACAAGGGAAGATGTATAATATCCCCAAATCAATGTATTCAAACATAAAATCATGTGTACGTAGTGATTATGGTGTTACTGATTTTTCGTTGCCTGTCTGGCTTACATCAGGTATGTATATTGAGTCCTTTGATTTTTCTGTTTTTCATCAGCGATTTGGATTATGAAATTTCAAGTAACGGTAAGCATGGTTTACAGATGTATCCTGACATCCTAGAAATCCTTATGCCCCCTTATTGCCGATGATGTTATTTTACTATCTCACACAGTTATTGGTCTACAGAATCAGTTGAATTTATTAGATAAATATACTAAGAAATGGAATTTATATGTAACTTTAGATAAGACAGAAATTATAGCATTCAGAAAGGGTCCTTTAAAGGAAATATTGTACTTAAATGGACAACCAATTAATGTAGCTAATGGCTATAAGTATCTTGGTATACTGTTTAATTCAACACTAAATATGGACAAATGTGTTTCTGATTTATCACTGCGAGGGAAACGAGCTTTACTTAATATGATGTCGGTTTCACGTAAATCTTCAGTTAGCACATCTAATGTATTTTTCAAATTATTTGATGCCCAATTACAGTCAATCCTGTTGTATTGATCCGAAGTGTGTGGTTACCAAAGATTTGATTGTTTAAAAAGAATTCACCTACTTGCATGTAAAAGTTTCTTTGTGTTGGATTAGTAGCTCCAAATTAATATGATATATGGAGAATGCGGAAGATACCCATTTTACATTAATTCGCAAATGAAGTGTTTACAATATTGGTTTAATATCATCCGTATGTCAGAACATCAGCTTCCGAAAATAGCTTATAACATGCTCTTTCATCGAGATAGTATCGGTAAGGTTACATGGACATAATGGCGCTATTATTCTCACAGGGATATGGTGTTGTATGGTTTAATCAATCTTATATTTATTTCTAAATGATTTTCGTAAAGCAACAATTAATTTCTATTTTGCCACCGAATGATGCCGAATGATGCCGATGTAATATTTAAACTATCTTTATTTGTAAAACATGGAAGCCAAACATTGTGCATCTATACGGAAACTCACAATCACTAATACAGTT
Source organism: Haliotis rubra (assembly GCF_003918875.1). Taxonomy (NCBI): domain Eukaryota; kingdom Metazoa; phylum Mollusca; class Gastropoda; order Lepetellida; family Haliotidae; genus Haliotis; species Haliotis rubra. The sequence goes on from NW_025765666.1 coordinate 84,697, forward strand.
GGGATGAGCAGTCGCCAAACAATGCCCCCGAGACAGTGTCTTATTAAACATACAAAAGCGAGAGGGAGGAAGTCTGGACAGTTGGACAAGTACCATCACATGGGTGGGGTTACAAAGAGGCTTGGCTTTGGTAGGACTGAAAAACGATACCTAGACCACTTCGTTTCAATACAGTTAGTAACTGTACTATGTTTTGTATTCAATTTTCCATCCGTTATCAACAGAGAAATCAAAACAATTACAGGAACGCGGATACCGCTATAACTGACTCTATGCAGCTGTCGTGTTACACATTGTTTTGCTTCTGATTGATAGATGACAGAAATTGCTTTTTATAATTTTTATGCTGTATTTATTTATTAAGTAATTATAGGGTTTTGCATAACAATATAGCCAAAAATAAAACATGACAGTTTGACCAAAGCTTATAAAAGTAATCTCTATTTCAGTTATATACTCCTCTTAAAATGTTAAGCAAAACGAATTTGTAGTCTCGTTACATTTTCATTCATTGAAATTGCAAATCATGGAATGATGCAATAGAAAGGTGAAACATATATACAAACGATTAACAAAATGAAATGAAATGGTATTGAGCAATAATAGACTTACAAATCACCAAAAGCATGTACCCGCGAAACAGTCGTGCAAAATGTGCTGCATTGATGGAGCAAAATTTGAACATTAAGGTTCAGGTCAGTTTTGGACAGTGAAGCAGTGTTCAGTAACGCGTATGACCACCATGAGCAAAAATACAAGCTTCTACACGTCTTTACATTGACCAAATGAGCCTTTAAAGTAGCTGTGGTGGAATGTTCTGCCATTCTCTCTGTAACGCCTGCTCAAGGTGATCCAGAGTCTGGGGTTAACATGGAGACCGAAATCACGACTTCCAATAATGTCCCAAGCATATTCAATGGGATTAAAATCAATTGAACTTGCAGGCCAGTCCATATGCGAGATGTTGTTGATCTAAACAACATCGTTAACGCCTCTTTCTCGGGCAGTATCATCCATAAAAATGACGTTAGGACCTGCTTGTTGTGCCAGAGGAATGTTTACAGGTAGGTTTACACCGACCAGGGTGCATGTGTGAAGAGTGGAGCACATTCATGCCACACATTTTGCATGTTGTTTCTGAGGATGGTTGTGTTCGGGTGATGTCAATGTTATCAGATAAATCAATTTGACAGTCAAAGGTTAAGTATTCTTTGAATATTTACCTTTCAATAACATGTTGCCAAAATCGCTATCGAGATTGCTATTGATGAAAATACTTGTTGCATAATTTTTGCAAGGAGTATACTTTGTTAACTTGTAAAGGATTGTTATGTTTTGTTAAATAACCAAACAAAATCTTTTCTTTGGATATTGGTACCGGGCTTGGCATTTTTACGATATCCGACTTCCCATGTCTCGCCATGTGGAGCTTACCTTTCTGCAATCCCTAAATATAAATAGGATACCACGCGAGTGTGTTTTGGGATGGTTAATATCCTGCATTTGGAAAAATACATTGTATATGGCGATCCTCGGCTCGGTAAAACAATTTTTCACAAGCTCGCTAACACAATTTTCAACAGATCACTCAATTGATTGCGACAGGTAATCTAGTTCCTAGTACGTTTTATGTTAAAGGTCGTATTGTTGCCAACAAATTTTACGTTTGAAAAATAACAATAAACTTTAGAGAAACCTTCAACGGACCTTTTGAACAACAAACACACTTTAATGTTCGCGTGACATGTTCTGCTCGCTAACACTGACAGTCGACCAGGGAAGAGGTGTTGGTGTCTTCATATGCCTATGAATTTCTATCTTCGCTTCTTCATCCACTCCATCTATCATTACCAGACATGAATTTTCTTGGATCAAAGCATGACAGCGCCGTAACCTCGGCCGTCAATCCGGACACATTCGCCGCTTTATGGGCGTGACGCCACGTTTGTTGACACTGAGAAAGTAGTCCCTAAAGTTTGCATATGACCTCTCTAATTTGCATCGATATCCGTACATGCCTTAACGCATTCGTCACCACTCGCCCCTTTCCATAAACTCCAAGAAGACTCGTCCCCGACTCGATGCTTGTTATGTGCGAAAATACGACAAACCAATCAGAAAACGCGTAATGAAGGCGGTGCTTTGATAAATATAATCCCGAATGCATAAATCGTTTATGGCATTATGTCATTGTTTTAAAAATCTTGAAAATATGTATCATCATATTGAAAGTACAAGGAATGTAGGTAACATATAATTGTTTTGGCTCATGTGTAGATTTTAGTAAAGATATTGCCATGGAAGGTGAGAGATTCAAATCCACGCACGTGCGTTTGTTTACATAACGGCTCTCATGGGTCCAATTGAGTGTATTTCTGACGATCTTGCGGGCTTATTTTGGCGATTGTACGTGCGCTTCCAACAGTTTTGGGAAATGTAATCATAAATCGCTACGAGTTTCAAAACAATTATATACTGAACAGCAAAAGAGACGCAAGTTTCGAAAAAATGAAATTTCATATGCATGATGGTAAGCGTTCACGTTTATGGAACGTTCATGGTAAAGTGACGTAATGATCCCAGATGAGATGATGTCATGCAATTTGACGTCCATACGAACCATTCGCAAAAACACACCAACAGTGCAGCAAAACCATAATTTTAGCACGTGCGTCGACGGTTCAGATGGAAAGCATGCATTTCACTCTGAGATATTCTTTATAAAGGTTTGTGTCAAAAAACAGTTCAGTGTTGAACGCTAGGATGTGTACACGCCACCCAAACGATGCCTAGACTGACGACTGAGCAGTGACTGACGACTGAGGGGAGTGGCCATTGGAAAGTTGCACGGAGATAGCTCTGCAGCTACTGTAGCTAGGCAATTGGGCTGTCATCTTACCACATGAAACGATTTGCTCGACGTCATCAGCAAACCGGGGTTGCTGCTGATTGTCCCCTTACTGGACGGCAACGAGTGACAACTCATACGCAAGATCGGTTCATCCGGGTCACTCATCTAAAGAACCGAACTTAAGCAGAAACAGCAACAGCAGCCTTAGTTCTTGGGTCAAGTGGAGCAGTGTCCAGTGATATGATTAGGCGTCGCGAATCCACTGCCTAAGACCATATAAGGGGCCAGTTTTGACACGTCAACAGCGCCAGCAGCCCACACACAGCAAGGGTGTTGATGGATCATCTGGTTCAGAACAAGTTAACTTTTTTCCATGGCCGCCTCTTTCCCGGATATGGCTCCCTTTGAACATTCTGGGACGAAATTGGACACTTGCACAGTTGGAATACAGATTGATGTTTGAGCGGAACCAGTTGCCTCAGGAAGTATTTCAGACTCTAGTGAACTCAATGAGGCCACGTTGCACGGCCTGTGTGCAAGCACAATGTGTCTATACGCGCTACTAAAGAGACTGTCACTTTTCGCGTTCAGGGGTATCTCCTTTTGACGGACTGTGATCAATTTAAACTTATTGCAATGTCAACAGCAACTTTCAACTGTTAAATTGGCAGTGTTTTCTATAGAATAAATGATTAGATATGATTTTGGTTGTCTTCTATTAACAAACTTGACAAAAAGCCAGACTTGCATTGCTTTTGCTGTTCAGTATATTATATCTGTATGTAACTAATCAACTTTAATGTCTAACATTGGGCATATATTTTACATCTCTGGGAATATGTTAGTCTGACTTGTTTTGGTCATTCATATATTTTCAGCGAATTCATTTAAAATTCCACTTGGGGTATGACAGCAAGGTTACACGAATATTCAGTATGAGAAATATATCAAAGTCATTTTTTTAGTATCTGCTTTGGGATTTAATTTAGCCGAGTTTTTAAAAACTCTTATTTGCACATTCAGTAAAACAAATCCCATTTGTGAACAGCTGGTGATAATTACGTTAGAATATGCCTTTAACAAATATGTCTTTTCTCCTTCTTTTAGTTGTATCAAAGACTTTTAATTCCTTACAATGAATAGGTAAAAACCAAAACAGCAATACAATGTACGAGTGCTTCGGTGATATTAAGTACCACTTGCATAAAACAGGAATAGAGTTATCGTTCTTGTTTAAAGTAGTTCTGTTGTTCATGCGCCAATATGAAAACCTTCCAGAAGGGCACGAGTCGCTTTTCGGCTTGTCCCGGAATAACACGAGTTGGTCACGAATGGCCCTAACGGATACCGAAAATATCCGATGGCTTTATCCTGCCGAGAACGCTATCCATTGAATGATAATACAATCATATCTTATATTTCTGTAGATCAGTACGTAGTACTGTCTACCTATGCTATTTTATTGAAAAGATGGTCATCATTGGCAAGGTATGATACGAGATGATTTGATACTTGAAGCATTATAGTTTAGTCACGTACGTGCAACTAAATGGGATATGATTGGTACTCTTTCTATCATGTTCTTTCATAGTATGTCAAGAGTCGTATTGAACAAAATAGTGATTTCTCTCGCTTAATTTGTAATCAGTATTTTATGGAAATATTCCCAACCTTGTTTTGATTTGTTCAGATGATACATACTAACGGAAAAAGCAATTGTTATGCATGATATAAAATTGCACAAAATAAACGTTAGTTGAAAAATTATAAACATAACCCTTAATAAACATGTAGCAAAGCATTTTGCATGTAATTTGATGTCAAGTATCGCGCGTGGCACGTGGACTTTGTGCACAATGAACTTACGTTTTGCATGCTTTTGGACACCTGAAGTTACACACCTGATATTGAAAATTGAAGAACGGTTGATAATTCTCAAGCCTCTAAATGTCGTGGAAAACACGTTAAGCTCAGACTAAACTGCGCGTACGTCATGTGGTTTACAGAAAAATAGCGTCTACGTGCGGTGGGTATGCTGGAGATTGGATTGGCCCCAAATGAAGTGGCCAGGCAATTTGATGCCATCGAAACACGATCTCATCTCAATGGCGACGTTTACAACATAATGGGAACACGAGAGATTTGCCTCGGACCGGCCGTACACGCGTGACGTCACGTCAGCAAAGCAACCACATTCGGCTGACCCATCTAAGGAATCGATTCCAGACTGCCAGTTTGACTGCCCGGACCATTCCTGGCTTACGTACAATCAGGTCCAGGACGTGGGTACGGAACCGACTAAGGAAGCACAACATCCGGTCACAACGTCACGTTGGCTCCAACGTCACTGACAAGCACGTCTTGCCTGTGCAGACAGCATCTACGGTCCAGGAGACAAGACTGGATTTGTGTTTTGTTCACTTATGAGTGGAAATTTCATCTGGACAGCTCAAAGGCAAGGGTTACAGGCGGTGAGGTGAACGGTATGCTCTCTATTGATAACATCTCATGGTCGGACACGACTTGTCATTGTCAGTTGCAATCTGACAGGTCTGCGATACACTGAGATCATTGAGCCACATATATGCAGCTGTTCATTCTAGGACAGAGACGTACTTCACGCTCGCTCGTGTTGTGAAAGATTTCCTGAGGCAGAAGAACATTCCGGTACTCAACTGGCCAGCTGTTGTTCCTGTCCTGTTTCCTATCGAACGCGCTTGGGATGAAATGGAGCGACGTTTACGTCAAGCCCAGAATCAGCCATTGAAGTTGTGGACTGAGTTTTGACACCACATCTCTTCAAGGGCGTGTCACGATGCTTAGTGTCAAATCATACAGATTTCGATATTTCCTCTGTCAACAGTTAAACAGTGATTCAATAAAACACCACAAATCATGTTACTACCTTTTTGCATTAAAATATAACATAATATTAAATAATGCACATTTAGTTTATTCCAGTAGTATATTTGAAATGGAAAAATGTGAGATTGAAGGATAGTGTTTGTTTTTGGTAATCTTTGACTTCGGCAGAACTGTATAACTGTGTGAACACCTGTGTAAGTTAACATAGTGGATAACGACGAACGACTTCGGTAACCGCCAAGGCAACGATTCCTGACCACGATCGGTCAGCGGGCGGTAGTGTGACCAGGCTCTTGGGCAGGGAAAGCAAACGAACATTGAGACTACGCCAGAGACCCAGAAGCAGCTGGTCCAGGTTGTATGTTTCGCATAAATGTGGTGGACATACTAGGATATTGTTGGACTCTCCCAAAAGTGATATAACAGACATTTAGCTTCACTACATCATTGGCAGTGATTCTGTTATTTTTATTCTTTCATGTCGGACATACAGGTTATTAATTTACCTTTGCATGCAGTATAGCATATATCTACCTTGTCAACACCTGATAGATTGTGATTACGCCAGAGATCCAGCTAATGGACTAACTTCAGATCTGCAGGGCAAGTGTGTCAAGGTGTGGTGTATGTTTCGCATAAACATGGCGGACATGCCAGATATTGTTGGACACTCCCAAACATGATATGACAGACATCTAAATCTCTAAAAATGTTTTGCAAGTACATACTTTTAGTTGTTCCTTTTGCAACCGACTGGAACAGTACTTTATACACTGTTGTACACAGTGATTCTGTTATTATATTTTTAAAGTAGAGTTTGTAACGTTTTCCACGGACATATAAGAAACTAATGTACCTTCGGATTCCGTATAGCATCTGCCTTGTCAATACCTGATAGGGTATTCCCATGTAGCTGGCTAATCACCGATTTAAGATACTGGCATTCATCAGTCAGGGCAATGTCAAACTGAGCAATGAAATAATATTCAAGACTTCACTGTTACCTGCACAGCGATAATGCTGGCTACAGTCAGAAAGTATAAACATTTACGAACTACTATAGCAACACGACCATGGGACCATTATTAACTTAAAATCCGTGTGACAACGACAATCAATCAATTTGCAACTTACCATGCTCTGCTTCAGCCATGGTCTGTGCAGCCCCTGAGGTCTGTTGTTCCACTTTATTCCCAACATGCTGTATGGGTGTACGACAAGCAGCGTCATCTGCAATGCAACAGTAAACTCGTGTGTAGTTCCAGTTTCCCAGTGAGTCTCACTTGCATCCTCATCCCGTTCATACTGCCACAACATTCTACACGACGATACCTATATGGTACACTGCAGTATTCCTCCCTCCGGACCCTTTCCCGTTCAAACTCCGCTAACATTTCACACGTATATTATTACAAGTGAATGAGCGTCACTTATTACGCCTCTCATATCAAAACATTTTCAAGTGTATTTCAAATGCTGACGTTTTCTTTCCCACGACACGTCTCACCAGGTATATGTAAAACATGACACTAGCAACCTAAGGACACGCTCTGGTGCCATACATAAAGCGCATATGATATACTCGGGATAACCATTCTGTACGTGTAGAAACATAATACATTTCGATTCGTACCTCTCCGATTATCAGAGTTTTAGAACTGCCGTTAGCAATGCAAAATTTTTGAATGTAGAATAAAACGTCATGTTCACAGTCCTTTGTGAAACATAAGGGTTGGGAATTGCAGCCAGATGAAATTATTACTTTAGTTTTGCGGTCGACTGATTCTACATACACTATAATATATAAGTATAAATAGATATAGGAAAGTCAAAATTAAAATGTTGGCATACATCCCTCTCTTTCAAAATCACTGCAAAACGGACATTCATATGTTCATCGTATGATACACTACTGGAATATACTAACTGTGCATTATTTTAAAAAAAACCAATAACATGATTGGCAGTGTTTTTCTTAATTACTATTTAACTATTGACAATATGATATCCAGATCTGTATGATTTGTCACTAGGCATCGTGATACATCCTTGAAGAGATGTTGTGTCAAAAGTCATTGGTGTTGATGGAGGCTTGGCAACGACGCAGACAGACAGACAGGCAGACAGATTGTTTATTACGAGTCTCACCTCATACATTATACATTCAAAACATCGTAAAAAAGTAAAATGCATATAATGCACCATCCCTTATGTGATTATGAGAGACTATTTACAAATAGTAAACGCGCCGTTCCTATAAAATAACAAAGCGGGTCTTGGCTGTTAATTTACATTAAATAGGACTAGACATTTAAAACGATAACTTTTCCACATCTGTAAACTTCATAAAATTACCATTTAAAACTATGCACTCAGCCAACAGACGTTTTGTAAAAGACTGATATAAAGGACAGTACTAAAGTACATGCATTTTCATCTTCAACAACATTTAAACAGTTAAAACACACTCTCTCATTTAAAGGCATACTACTGTAGTGACCAGTTTCTATTAACAAGGGGGCAACACCGCATCTATACATGGCTATCGCTTATCTGTGGCCTCGTGGGATGTTTTCAGTAATGTAGTGTTCCACTTCATAGTTCGTCTTAAAGGTTCTTTAGTGTCGACGTATATTACTTCACTTGCCATCTCGACTAGTCGGGCAATCTATCTTCTTTCAGTTCTCATAACATATCTGTCGTACTGCACTCTGAACCTTGTGTATAATTTCCTTCACACGTAATCCATTTTTAACTACTTCGAATTCTTTCGGGGTTTAGGCTGTCTGGTGTACGTTTTCATCACAGTCCGCCGGAGTTTCACTTGTGTCGGGGTCTAACCCATGTTTCCTTCCACCGCCTCGTTGGGGGCAGATTTCCGAACACCCATAAAGAATTTCATAGCTCTGTTCTGTTGAGTCGTGACAAACGTAGCGTTTGAGCTCCCCTAAATCGCTGCTCCGTAGTCAACAGTAGACCAGACCATAGTGTGAAAAAGTTTCTTGTATGTATATTGCTTAACGGTAGACAGGAAATTAGTGTAGGCTACATCCACATCTCACTTGTTTCTTGTATGTATATTGCTTAACGGTAGACAGGAAATTAGTGTAGGCTACATCCACATCTGACTTGTTTCTTGTATGTATATTGCTTAACGGTAGACAGGAAATTAGTGTAGGCTACATCCACATCTGATTTGTTTCTTGTATGTATATTGCTTAACGGTAGACAGGAAATTAGCGTTGGCTACATCCACATCTCACTTGTTTCTTGTATGTATATTGCTTAACGGTAGACAGGAAATTAGTGTAGGCTACATCCACATCTCACTTGTTTCTTGTATGTATATTGCTTAACGGTAGACAGGAAATTAGTGTAGGCTACATCCACATCTCACTTGTTTCTTGTATGTATATTGCTTAACGGTAGACAGGAAATTAGTGTAGGCTACATCCACATGTCACTTGTTTCTTGTATGTATATTGCTTAACGGTAGACAGGAAATTAGTGTAGGCTACATCCACATCTCACTTGTTTCTTGTATGTATATTGCTTAACGGTAGACAGGAAATTAGTGTAGGCTACATCCACATCTCACTGTTCACAGAGTGAGCATTCCTACTTGGATATGGTTTCGGGCACACACGTAACATCATGTTTCACACTTGATTGATCACAGTCACAGAATTGCTAATATGACGTTCCGGGAGAATTTCCAAAGTCCGTGATATTACGGAGTGGTCGAATTTAGTAATATTGAACTAAATCACAGACGTGTAATATTAAAATTAGAAATACGATTAAATTCTTCATATGCACATAAACAATAATCAACCACAGAGGCCCCTTTGCCTGAAATACAAGTAAAGTCATTTTGTACATTATTTCTACCATTTATCATTCAGAAATCTGTGTTTCTCAAGAGTTCAGCTACCGTTTAGATTACCACAATTATAACCAATATTATACACATGGTACTCAGATATCTGAATCAAGAATTTGTCATAAAAGTCAGCTGCATCGATGTTTCAGGTAGAACATTCTGAATGCAAAGAACATGCACATATGCAAAATAAGCATGTACTATTGTGTTCTAATTTGAACTACAAAATGCCTTCATTCACAACATCAAGAATAGTCACATTATATTTAACCAATAAGTCATTTTTTATTATGAAGCCCACGCCTCCAGAGCCTCCCTTGGCTTGCCAATGGAGATAGTTTTTACTGTGTCCAAACCACGAATAGTCTTCCACAAATATAGATTGATTAAATTTCAGATGAGTTTCAACTACGCCAACAATGTCACAATCTAAATGAGAAACACAAGTTGATCTTAACAGATGATCATTTGCATTACTGTCACTAGCCCAACCATTGCAATACCAAAGCCCGGACTTTACTAATTTGAATAACTAGCCCTGTCTCTTCCAGTCACGTGCTCTCTTCCTTGTTCCCGCTCCTTGCTCCTGGTCGGATGATTGGCTCGCCCGTTGTCACGTGTTGTTTGTTGATAGTTGTTGGCACGTGTTGTGTGTTGAGAGTCCAATCCACTTGCTGTGGCTGAGTCACTTCTTTCGTTCCTTCCATCCTGGCGTCGGTCATTTCGTTGTCGTAGTACACGTCCTCCAGTAAACTTCAAGTCTTCCTTTACGATAGCATCCGCCAGCATTTTAAAGTTGGATTTCAAGGACCGTTGCTGTTGACTTTTATCGGCTGCAATGTACACATTTCTGAAGTTTCTTGATTCATTCAGCTTTTATTTCTCAGACAGAATCATATTCTTGTCGTCGATAGAACTAGACTTCGTGACGATGACACCGGGGTACCTGCTATTTCTGGACACTTTCCTTTTTGCACGTTTAAAACGAATCTCTCTTAACTTCATTTAGCAAACCATTAACCTTTATTAAAACATTTTCATTATTTGATTCTGGTACATTATGTAGCACAATATTGTGGGTAATGTCACCGTGTGCACCTTCTGCACACTACTTTTCCAACTTTCTGCATCTCTGTAAATGCGTGTCTAGCTCCTGTCTGAAAGCAGTTGTAGTCTCCTCTAACAGTTTATCACAACTACTCACACTGTCCTCAACTGTATCCACTGTAGTGTCAAGTCTACATACTTCAGCTTCAATGATTGATTCTGGGCTTGACGTAAACGTTGCTCCATTTCATCCCAATCGTGCTCGAGAGCGGACAGGTCCGGAGAAAGAGCCGGCCGGGGAAGTACCGGAATGTTCTGTCTCAGGAAATATTTCACAACACGAGCGAGATGTGGACGTGTATTATCTTGCTGAAGTTACGTCTCTGTCCTTGAATGAACAGTTGTACATGAGGCCCAATGATCTCACCCCTGTATTGCAGACCTGTCAGATTGCCATGGACAATGACAAGTTGTGTCTCACCATGAAATGTGATGGCGCCCCATACCATAACCCTACCACTACCAACATGTGGACGTTGAGCAATGCACGCGTCAGCATATCGTTTACCTCACCGTCTGCACATCCTTGCCCTGCCATCTGAGCTGTCGAGATGAAATCTCGACTCATAAGTGAACAAAATACCATCCCAATCTAATCTTGTATCCTGTGCCATAGATGGTGTCTGCACCAGGAGGCGTTGGAGCAAAAGAGGACATGTGGCTGGAGGTCGGAGACGGATGTTGTGCTGCCTCAGTCGAATCTGTACAGTCCTGAAACTGATTGCTAGTAAGCCGGCAATGGTTCGAGCAGTCAGACTGGCAGTGTGGAATTGATTCCTTAGATGGGTCAGCCGAAAGTGATTGCAGACGTGATGTCACGCGTGGAAGGTCAGTCCGAGGCAAATCTCTCATGTTACCATTATGTTGAAAAAAGAAATGGTGGAGAACTAAATGTTGAATGGAAAATAAGGCTCTTCAAAACATCGAAAACGATGCCAACATTCAATATCTTAATTGCTTAAAAACTCTGTTCCTCAAGTACAGTAATTAAGCACAGTTGGTAGCCCCGAAAACTACGGATCTGAGAGGTTAGGTTCGAAAAGCCATTGCTGTCCAAAACTGATCTTTTTCATATTTTAAAGGTAATCCTAATCCTGAAATTCAGGAGCAAAAGGTAGCCGCCTTGTGACTGGATGACAGCGGCAACCATCCTCCTTTTTCCCTGGTAAGCAATCAAGAGGTACTGGTGCCACTCCCTCTGAGGGTGCTACATTCTCTATGGTGGATCAGTTGTAGCACCTGCATACGACGTCTAGGAATGTCCCAAACAATTGATTCTAATATTTTAATAGCGTGTCCTCCAGAAATGCAGTCGCAGCTCGAGGGCGATGAGGTTTAGCGTTGTCATCCATAAACACAAATCGAGAAGCAAGCGTTAAGACATTGATATTAATCGCATCTGAAGTACAAAACGGCGAACAGCAGACGACACAATATCTGGGTGAAGTTTAAAGGCATTGTTATTGCCCTATACCAAAACCAAAACGGGATCAGAACTCACCCTTGACGGACCCTAATCTTAAATTTAAGAACTCTGATAAACACTGTCAATGAATGGATCACATACATTTCGGAGAAACACCATTGTGACTTAAATTGAAATAAGCCTTTTAGTCACATCGGCAGTATTTAAGTCACGTCGTGACTTAAACAAGTTAAAATTTCATGATAATGTTTTTCAATAATCTTATTTTATGTATCAGAAATAATGAAAATATACCATTATACAACCATAAGGCTATTATTCTTTCAATCGGAATGTTTCATCTGTTGTGATCAAGCAGGAATTGACAAACCTTTTTGTATCGCAGTGTAAGTATCAACACGTTCAGGTTTCAAAAGAACGCGTTTATACTATTGTACTGATTTAACATAGAATAACACAGTAGCTGTTCCTACCTGTATCCCCAGCTTCTCCAATAATAAAGTACGTCATGACTTCCTCGTCAGACTGGTATGGACTGGACCCAACTGAGGTGTCAGTACTGCTATCGGACATGTTGCTGCTGTCTGTGGAGTCAGGACCGTTGCACATGGTGCTGCTCATGATGTATGGAGTATAGCTGGTGATGCTACTTGAATACAGCTGGTTGTGCTGCTTGAGTATAGCAGACGTTGCTGCCGAAGTGAGCTGGCGATACTGCTTGGGAACGGTTATAAGTATGGATTGATATATCCACTGTAATGTGTTTCAACAGGATAGAGGTTACCATATTATACCACGAAGATGTCACAATATGTATTCAAGCAGCATAAGATTGCACGACTCCGGCTATCGTACGAGTATGTGTCAATGAATATTTGGAAGATATAGCCACCGATAGGCAGAGAGTATCCTGTCCAAGCCGCCACAGGAAAGTTAACTATTTGAAGTCGTCCCTCTTGTCACACAGGTATTCAGAGAATTTGTCGTCACCAAGAACCTCCGTGCATAGATTGAAACATAAAGCAGATGAGACTGGTCCACTTATCTATCGGATGTCTTGTTCAGAAGAGTTACTCTGCAAAACAGCGCAAGGGAACTGTTTGTTGGTTACTGAACATAAAGAGATGTTGCATTCAATGTACGAGTGTCAAAGAATTTCTGTAGCCACTCAAATTTGCTCATTCTTCGAACAATTCGGTCTTTTTCATCGAGTATGTATGACCTTGGCCCTTGCCTATCGTAGAAAACAACGCCATCGCAATATCGAATGGCTACTTCCAAAACATAAAGCTCGGATTGTTGGATAGGGTGGAATGCTATGTTTATCAGGTCCCTAGGAGCGTCTGTGAACTCTCCCTTCCTTGTCAGAACACACAGATCAGTCTCAACCTTCTTGTAGATACTCTCTTTCAAAGATGTCTGACTCACGTATAGTTTGAAACCAACAACTTCTGCAACTTTTGTTTGATAACCTCTCTGTGTGACAACGTTCTTTTCGTTAACTCCCAGGTAGTATGACCCGCCTTGAACCAGCTTTGACATAGATGTTATGTTATCTTTCAGTTTAAGATTGTGCCAGATATGGTCAGTCAGTTTTCCAGCGTCGGTTTGTTTTCGCTTAATCTCTTCAGTGTTGTCTTTGAATGCTTTCAACTGTATGTGCCGATTCTCATGAAAAGTGTTCACATTTGGGGGCAGATTCCTGAGAGACGCTTGGTTCTTTTCCGTTGTTTCCTTTTTACCCAATACTTCTGAGAGGATCAATGAATTTATATCCAGGTTCTCATTGTCATTGTTTGCCTTCGTGTTGAAATCAACCGTAGCTAGACCGGCTGTTTTGTTAACTTTAACTACAACAAAGTCACACGCGTCCGTGAATTTCAGTTGATCACTTAGAAAATATCTTTCATATGAGTCAGTATATAGTTCGTCAGCTTCCAATAAGTTTGTGAGAGTTTTCACTACAAATTCATCAAAGAACTCGAGACACTTATCTTCTGGTGATGTCCCCTCCAGGTGAACTAACAACACTCCCCCACCACTGTTACGTAACGCTGACACTGCTTTTGCTACTTTCTCCAAGACTGATGACTTCTCTTTGCTTTTCTTTCCCCTGGTGGTGTTGTATTCTGCATGTAGTTGTATTGCTGGATCTCGAGGACCCTTCTTGTATTCCTTGTATCTGTCTCTTAGTGACTTACACGCTGAGCATTTATCTGCAACAGATTATTGACAATATTCGAGCCGTTTTGATATTGAAATTCTGTAATCTTTGAGCATCAGCCAAATACAGCTTTGGGGCGGAAAAGAATTTAGGCAAAAGAATACAATGTTGCCTGAACAATGTTATCCATCAGTAAGTTAGTTCCAGTATACACCATACGAGAGACAACAGAAAAAACAGCCAAAGCTAAAACAGTTCATAGCACCTGCATCTATAGAGGTTCTTACCTGGCAAGTTTTTTGTGTCACTCTGAATGTTGTACAGGCCATCTGTGAACAAGCAAGGGATGTATCTTCAACATCGCCATTACGACTGAGCTCTTTAGTTGTGTCTCAGTTGTAAGAGTGAGTGAGTCATTGGATTTGATAAAGTCTGATATTTCAAAAAAACATGATACACACAAACAGTTAAAAAGATCGGGAAGATTGGTAAATCGTAAGATCGGTCCTATCAAGGGGGAAACGGAATTGAAATTAGAAGCATCCATTAATTATTATTGATTCCAAGTAGTGAGTGACTTAAAATTTAACGTCACATCGGCAATATTGCAGCCATGTCGTGACGAGAACATATTATATCAATATTCAAATCAATAATTATATAACGTAAAAACCTGTCATCGAAGAACAATAAAACTACTAGAATATCACAGCTCTTAATTTAAAACTAGTACGCTATCATAAAAATATATCACCAGACACAACAGTACAATATAACAAGGGCTATAGATCACCAACAACTGAAGGTAGATCACCATACTAAGGACCATGGGGACTTACAGTACCTTTGCTACCTACATGGACCCTAGTTGGATTTACATCATCCCTTCAGCCGCTGGCGATTTTAGTCAAATTTAGCCATAATTCAAATCACAAACATTCTACGCTTAAAATCTTGGTAAGGTTGATTCAAAGTAACAATACACTGGGTCATCAGTCTGATGGACGGGAAGAACACATATTTAGTTGTGCTTGTTTACCAACAAGCACCCTCAAAGGGGGTTAAAGTACTTTAAAATTATTATCCTCCAGAGAGGGTACGTAAGTCCCAAAACTTTCAAAGTAAAATGCAACTTTACCACATTTTAATCGTAGTATTTTTGTTCTTTTAACTAATGGCTTAATTTCCTACAATTGCTGGTGGCTGAAGGGATGGTGTAAATCCAGCTGGGGTCCATGCAGGCAGCAAAAGTAATGTAAGTCCCCATGGATCCTAGTATGGTGATATACCTTCAATTGTTGGCGATCTACAGCCCGTATTTTATACTGTATTGTCTTCTTTAATTGTAATGTTTCAGCTTTGCTCGCTAGTTTTATCTTCATATTTGTGATTCTCTAGTATTTTATTGTCAATCGTCGACAGGATTTAATCTTAAAAATGTTCTCACTTTATACTGCATAAATTGTTTTCGTCCCGATATGGCTGAGATATTGCCGAGGTGACGTTAAATATTAACTCATTCACTAGCAACAAGCAAGGAGGAAACCAAAAAAATATGTGAATACATTTCTATGTTTCTCTTTCTAGGTACCATAAAAACTCACCATGATCGGCACCATTCATCCTTGTGCATGGTATAGTTTTACCTCACCCCGTCCTGAAATAAAGAACTGAAATATTCACATGCTGGTTTTACTGGATACCGTTATCGTCAACTTGATCAACATGATCTGAAAAACGTTCATCGTTAAATACTTTCATATTTGTATGGATATAATACATTACCTCAGTCTATAACCTATTGGTGTGGAAACAGAGGATACATATACCAATTGTAACAAAACAATAAATTCTTCAGGGTGGAATGCAAAACAGGAAACATTTATTATGGATTTAACCGGCCGTTATGAGTTAACCGGCGGTTAAGATAACCGAGTATTGAACAACCGGGACCAGCTGTGTTCTGGGAGGAGGAAACATAGATGCTATAGTGGTGGCACTACAGTTTCTATCAGAAACGTTTGATAGATTATAATATTCTTGTTCATGTCTATGAAGAATTTCACACCGGTATAGTTCCGCACCTCAGAACCTTCCTTGTTGCATTATTTCATCATATAAATTTTGTTCACGTGAATGCTCTCCAGACCCTTATGACAAAACAAATGCAGATGGATTTACTATTGCTGGATTCATATTTGAAAAAATGGTGTGCAACTCTCCAGAATATTTATAAAAAAATATATATATTTATATATCTCTGGAAACTTTAATGCAAGAATGAAAAAAATAAAATAAATTCATGTGATTATAGACCGTCTTAGATGTCTCCTAGATTTATTTAACATTTTAAATATACACATTATGAGTGGCAGATGTGGTAAAGATTTTAGACTAGGTGGTTTTACATTTATAGGTACAAATGGCACAAGCGTCATAGATTATGTCTTAGCTTCTGCACATCTATTTGACAAAGTATTAGATTTTGCTATACCTACTAAAGCAGAGTCTGCTCACCTCTCGTTAACCCTAGATTTACGTGCGCATCACCCACCAGTACAGCCAAAGATTATGAGTGGTGAATCTAAATCTGATCATGAAGCATACACATTAGTGTGGAATAGCAAGATGCTGTCGCAATTCAGGAATATTTTACGGATGATATACAAGACTTACATGATAAATCTCTTGATGTAGCATTCACTGATATAAGTCAATGTATAGTTTATGTCATAGAATCATTGTGTCTAGCTCCTTCGGATATGAAAAAAACCCTGATACGCCGCTTTTCAGTGAATGAGTTTAGAATTTGATTCACATCGGCAATATTTCAGCCATATCGTGACTAAAACAAGTTATAGATTATAATGATTAAAAATAAATTATCAACAACTGTCAACGAAGGACAGTAAAACAATTAGATTATCACAGATTTCAATTTAAAACTAGTAATTAACACTAACATTTTTAACTATAGATGACAGGACAATATAAAAACAGGCGATATATTGCTAACAACTGAAGGTAGATCACCATGCTAGGGACCATGGGGACTTACAGTACTTTTGCTTCCTGCATGGACCCTAGCTGGATTTACACCATCCCTTCAGCCGTTAGCAATTTAGGTAAATCTAGCCATACATTAAAATAACATATTTACTACGATTAAAATAGTAGTAGGTTTAAATTTACTATGAATGTATTGGGACTTATGTACTCCCTCACGAGGACAATTATTTTACAGTACTTTAACCCCCTTTGTGGATACAGACCTGAATAATCCCCGATGATAATTTAAACTACTAATTATAAAATATGTATCTATCTACAAAACAAATCAAAATTTATGCAGTAATTATATTTCGTTAAAATAAACATGATTAAATCATAATTAACAGTAGTAAAAAGATCCTTAACAGTTTTTACATTGAAATACATTGAAATGCTTGACTGTGATTCTTTCATAACAAGGGATACAACACGGAGGATCCTCACCTGATCCCCATTCAGAAAACCATAACACGAATATCTGGTATGATGATGAATGTGATCATTTAGAAAGAAAGGTGTAAATTTCCTAACTTCTTCCAAAAAGTTAGGACCTTGCAATACATGGAGAGTTATCACAAAGCTAGAAATAGATATTATACAAATTGCAAGGAAAAGAGAAAGGTATTTATGGAATAGAAGAAAAAAAACCTAGAAAATTATATTAATGATCCCAAAAAAATCTGGTATGAAAGTAAAACACTAAATCCTAAGAAAAACAGCAACATAGAAATGGACGAATGGCTCATTTGCTTTCAGTTATTATTCTCTACCTCTGATAACAACCCGGATCCAAATAGACAAGATTGTATGAGCGAGTCTGCTCATATTTCAGATGTCGCCTCCGACATATTGGATCTCGCAATAAGTGGAGATGAAATATGAAACAGCATACAACATCTAAAGTGTAATAAATCACCAGGAATAGACAACTTCCTCCCGGAATTGTTCAAACATTTTTCTGATCTTTACTTCATATCTTATATTCAAAATTATTCTCGACACTGGGAACTTTCCTGAATCTTGATCAGTTGGCATTCTTGCTCCAATCTACAAACAGAGTGACCCTTAAGATACCAATAACTTCCGTGGAATAACTGTACTTAATATATAAGGCAAGTTATTTACTTATATTATCAACAAAAGATTAGTTAAATGGGCTGACGTCATGGATCAGATATTCGAGGGTCAAGCGGGCTTTAGGGAGGGATATACAACAGATAATATCTTTATACTGAATAACCTAATACAAAGATACCTCAGCTCAAAAGGCGGAAAGTTCTACGCACTGTTCGTTGATTTTGCAAAAAGGCTTTTGATTCTGTGCAGCTGAATAAACTATGGAGACTTCTACAATCGCACTGTCTTATTAGTAAGAATTTTCTGACCAATATCAATTGTGTGTAAACAGAGACAAAACCAAAATTATCGTCTTAAAGAAAGATGGAAATCTCTGTAAATTAGAAAAAATGGTATTATAAAAGGCAACTACTCCAAACTATCAGTGTGTATAAGTACCTTGGCGTATGTTTCTCTAATATCCTTTCCTGGTCCAAACACACAAAACAAGCGTCAGTACAAACCTAATGCCATACTATTATAAGTATCCGAGTGTAAGAAAATCAGTATCATTATTAACAGATACTACCACATCACTATTACAGAATCTGGCAATGTACATCTATTTCGCTATGAGTTTAAGAAAAAAATATTGTTACAGAAAAGAATTTATAAATGACTTCTATCTAGTCATGTAAACTCTAAATGTCCTACAGGCCTGTGGCCTTTTTAAGTACTGAAATAAAGATTGATTAATAGACCGTCTTTTACATATATCTAAAGGCTATCAAACATGTCGGGGTGTTTGTCAAGATCAGTATTTTACTTCACTGGAAAAGTTACTTATGAACATAAAACGGATCGGCCCAAACGCAACCGGGTGGTTGGGTATATATTCGAGGGTCACGGCGTGCATGGGACAGTACACGTGGTGTCGAGTAGACATGGCGGATGGAAGGAGTGAGCTGGAACGCGTGAGTTATGCTTTAATATGTTCAAAGGTAGAATTACTCATGTTTAAAGCAATGTTTAAATATATATATATATACTCACACAAAGCAATGTTTAAATATATATGGTCACACAAAGCAATGTTTAAATATATATATGGTCACACAAAGCAATGTTTATATAGGTGGTATAGTTTAAGTTTAAGATTAATCATGTTTAAAGTTTTGATGTTGTATATTCCGCATATACATGTACTTTTTGCGAACGCAATCTTTGAAATGTATTTGGTAGTTTTGCGAACGCAGCCTGCGAAATGTATTTCGTAGTTTCGTTACTGTGATAAACAGTTCATGGTGTGGGTGTATATACGTTAACTTTAAGATACACTTGCTACTTGTATTCAGATACACTTGTGAAATGTGGATATCACATTTACTGTGCAAATGCTATGATAACAATGTTAAACAAATCTTCCTTGTAAGTAATGCACGTATAGTATATGAATATACTTGTGTTGTAGTTACTCCGCTCCTGCTAGGTGGTTGCAGGAACCACATGTACTGACGGTACCAAGAGGAATTACAGTCGGATGGACTGACAGTACCAAGAGGGTTTACAGTCGGATGGATTGACGGTAGAGGAAGGATAACAGACGGATGGACTGACGGTACAGGAGGGATAACAGTCGGAGAGACTGACGGTACCAAGAGGGATAACAGTCGGATGGATTGACGGTAGAGGAAGGATAACAGACGGATGGACTGACGGTACAGGGGGGATAACAGTCGGATGGACTGACGGTAGAGGAGGGATAACAGATGGATGGACTGACGGTACAGGAAAGATAACAGTCGGATAGACTGACGGTACCAAGAGGGATAACAGTCGGATGGATTGACGGTAGAGGAAGGATAACAGACGGATGGACTGACGGTACAGGGGGATAACAGTCGGATGGACTGACGGTACAGGGGGGATAACAGTCGGATGGGCTGACGGTACAGGGGAATAACAGTCGGATGGACTGACGGTACAGGGGGATAACAGTCGGATGGACTGACGGTAGGGAAAGATAACAGTCGGATGGACTGACGGTACAGGGGGATAACATTCGGATGGACTGACCGTACAGGAGGGATAACAGTCGGGTGGACTGACGGTACAAGAGGTGAACAGTCGGATGGACTGACCGTACAGGAGGGATAACAGTCGGATGGACTGACGGTACAGGAGGGATAACAGTCGGATGGACATACGGACTGACAGTGCAGAAAGATAACAGTCGGATGGACTGACGGTACAGGGGGGATAACAGTCGGATGGACTGACCGTACAGGGGGGATAACAGTCGGATGGACTGACGGTGCAGGAAAGATAACAGTCGGATGGACTGACGGTACAGGGGGGATAACAGTCGGATGGGCTGACGGTACAGGGGAATAACAGTCGGATGGACTGACGGTACAGGGGGATAACAGTCGGATGGACTGACGGTGCAGGAAAGATAACAGTCGGATGGACTGACGGTACAGGGGGATAACAGTTGGATGGACTGACGGTACAGGGGGATAACAGTCGGATGGACTGACGGTGCAGGAAAGATAACAGTCGGATGGACTGACGGTACAGGGGGGATAACAGTCGGATGGACTGACCGTACAGGGGGGATAACAGTCCGATGGACTGACGGTGCAGGAAAGATAACAGTCAGATGGACTGACCGTACAGGGGGGATAACAGTCGGATGGGCTGACGGTACAGGGGAATAACAGTCGGATGGACTGACGGTACAGGGGGATAACAGTCGGATGGACTGACGGTGCAGGAAAGATAACAGTCGGATGGACTGACGGTACAGGGGGGATAACAGTCGGATGGACTGACCGTACAGGAGGGATAACAGTCGGATGGACTGACGGTACAAGAGGTGAACAGTCGGATGGACTGACCGTACAGGAGGGATAACAGTCGGAAGGACTGACGGTACAGGAGAGATAACAGTCGGATGGACTGACGGTACAGGAGGGATAACAGTCGGATGGACTGACGGTACAGGAGGGGATAACAGTCGGATGGACTGACGGTACTGGAGGGATAACAGTTGGATGGACTGACGGTACAGCAGAAATAACAGTTGGATGGACTGACGGTACTGGAGGGATAACAGTCGGATGGACTGACGGTACTGCAGGGATAACAGTCGGATGGAATGACGGTACAAAAGGTGAACAGTCGGATGGACTGACGGTACAAGAGGGATAACAGTCGGATGGACTGACGGTACAGGAGGATAACAGTCGGATGGACTGACGGTAGAGGAGGGATAACAGTCGGATGGACTGACCGTACAGGGGGATAACAGTCGGATGGACTGACGGTACAGGAGGGATAACAGTCGGATGGACATACGGTACAGGAAAGATAACAGTCGGATGGACTGACGGTACAGGAGAGATAACAGTCGGATGGACTGACGGTACAGGAGAGATAACAGTCGGATGGACTGACGGTACAGGAGGGATAACAGTCGGATGGACTGACGGTGCAGGAAAGATAACAGTCGGATGGACTGACGGTACAAGAGGTGAACAGTCGGATGGACTAACGGTACAGGGGAGATAACAGTCGGATGGACTGACGGTACAGGGGATAACAGTCGGATGGACTGACGGTACAGTCGGAGGACAAGAGGGTTTACATAACAGTCGGATGGACTGACCGTACAGGGGGGATAACAGTCGGATGGACTGACGGTGCAGGAAAGATAACAGTCGGATGGACTGACGGTACAGGGGGATAACAGTCGGATGGACTGACGGTACAGGAAAGATAACAGTCGGATGGACTGACGGTACAGTGGGGATAACAGTCGGATGGACTGACGGTACAGGAGGGATAACAGTCGGATGAACTGACGGTACAAGAGGTGAACAGTCGGATGGACTAATGGTACAGGAGAGATAACAGTCGTATGGACTGACCGTACAGGGGGGATAACAGTCGGATGGACTGACGGTACAAGAGGTGAACAGTCGGATGGATTGACAGTACAGGAGAGATAACAGTCGGATGGACTGACCGTACAGGGGGGATAACAGTCGGATGGACTGACGGTACAAGAGGTGAACAGTCGGATGAACAGACGGTACAGGGGAGATAACCCTCGGATGGACTGACGGTAGAGGAGGGTGAACAGTCGGATGGACTGACGGTAGAGAAGGGATAACAGTCGTATGGACTGACGGTGGTCAGTGGAATGTACTGATACCACGAGGTTGAACAACCAGATGGACTAACATAAACGTGGTGGTCGGTTAGATGAACTGATTGAGCACATGTTCTAACCTGTGAATTAACTTCAATTAATTATAGTATATGTAATAGGTATATAGGTATTTAGAAACCCAGGAATCAATTAGTTATTAAGTTGTGTGTGCGGTGTGTATGTGCGTGTGCGGTGTGATTGAGAATTCAAATACATAGTGGGATGTAAATATAATTTGGTTCTTGTAATCCTTGTTTTGTTCTGGTTTGTGACAGGGTTTAAAACTGATACATCCATGGATTCAGAGACTTTCAGCAAGTATGGAAAGAAACTTGATAATCTCTGTTGTATATCTCCGCTATATAGCTGGAATATTGCTGAGTGCGGCGTAAAACTCAACTCAACTCACTGTTGTACATCTGAATTTGAACTGGAGACTCCCTCTGGAGGTTGTGAAGTACTACACTCAATGGGGAGTATAATAGTGATTTATTCACGTTTGTGTGAATATACAACTGAGCACATGTCTTCTTTGAGAGGCATTTAGAAGTTGGAGCAGTGAGGAAGGATAACGATATACGGATGAACTTCTTTATTGCTGTGAGAGCGACGTTTCGTTGTATCATCACTTGCTTGATAACGGTGTTAGAACCTAACAGCAATAAAGAAGTTGTTCATCCATATATTGTTATCCTTCCTAACTGAGCACATGGTCGCCATGCTGCTAGCTCTGTGTGCATGCGCTCGGGGAGTCCTCCTTAAATACTGTCAGAGGCACCATTAATTTAGCTATTCTTTTACGCTATTGCTGTCAAGATACATCACATTTCTACCCTCTTTAGATATGAAATATACAACAAATTGAAATAATTATTAAACTTCAACTTAATAAAGTCTCTTGTATCTGAATGAAGCTATGAAACTAGAACTATGTCAGAAAACTAAATTCTACAGTCTACAGGTCAAGTCGCACAGGCGCTTTAGAGACTCGACTAGAGCGCCGCAAAGTGAGAGTCTCTGATCCATCTCTGACTACTGTCGAAGTTAGTGATGCAGACTCGAAAGGTTTTGGTGAGTGCATGAGCATCTTTGTAGGCCTTTTGCTTACTCGGGCCTCGTCAGGATGGACCAAATCCAGACTGGTCCTCATTCTTCTCCCCATGATTAGCTCAGCAGGAGGCTTCTCCGTGATGGAGTGAGGTAGAGTACGGTATCTGAATAAGAACCCTCTTTCAGATCTTAATGAACTGATCTTTCTGCAAGGCCGTTTGATCCTGGATGGTATAGAGGGGTGAATATGTGTTTGATTCCGTTTTTGTTCAGGAACATGTTGAACACAATGGGCGTCCAAAGATCGCGAAAGTTTCTCGAAGCTTCTGAATGGTTGCTACCGACGTTGCTATGTTTGACACGTGCACGTCAATCCATTTGGAATGAACATCTTCTATAACTAGATACACCTTTCCCATCAGAGGGCCAGCATAATCGATATGCAGTCGTTCTCAGGGATGAATGTTCACCAGAGGTGTGGCTTTCCCGATCACCTGACAAGTGTCGCAGGTCTTTACCTTCCCTTTGATTTCCCGATCCATACCTGGCCACCATACATAGTGACGTGAAAACATCTTCATTTTCACCATTCTTGGATGTCCTTCATGCAACAGTTCAATTATATGTGCGCGACCCTGTTCCGGTACAGATCGTTGTCCCCACAGTATCACACCACCGTGTGAACTCAGTTCATTTCGTCGTGAAAAGAATTGTCTGTGTAAATGCAAGATTGAATGTTTCATTATTCCATGTTAACATTGTTAAAAGTTTAAACTTGATTTTCAACTTAAGTTTACTAAAATTTCACATTCAAATATCTCAACTCTTTGGTCTAATAGTTAAGGCTATGGATTTGTAATCCAAAGGTTGCAGGTTTAAATCCCACTTACACCAACTAACCTTTTGTAACTAATTTAACTAATGTACATAACGTATTTAAATTAGCCTCATTTCTTTCACTTGTTTATCACATGACCTCTCTAAGAAAGCACATGGTTTGGAAAAGCATGCACATCAGTCTGTACCTGACCACCATGCTGGAAGGTTGCTTCACCTCACTGTCTGCGAATCACTGCATGTCAGGGAACAAATATAACTTACTTTCAACTTATATCATTTCTAACTTTATTGCATTATTATCATTTGTATTAATAATGAATTATTGGTAAACAATTTTGATAACAGTTCAACGAGGTGTTGTTCAAATGTTCAGTCAGTCAAATGTCCTTGTCCAATTTCAATACGCATTGTAGAGTTTATTAATGCCAAAAGTAAATAAGTTTAAACTGCATTAATGAGCCAAGATTATGGAATTGTTTTTGCTTATATTGTAGTTTTTTTTAACCTTACCAGAGCTCATCAGTTTTCATCGATGCTCATCAGTTGTGAAACCGTTCTCGGCCTGATTCGTTGTACAACCGTTTTCCAGTCTATGTCAACGTTTAAAGGATATCATGTTATGTTTCAAGGATAAATTGTAACCAGACACAGTTATTATAAACTCTGATGCGAGTATCGGATCTTTTGGTTCTTGCATCTACAGTCTCATTGCATCATCACTTATTGATGATGGCCACCCACTGGTGATGAATCTTCTCACCCGTGAAAGAAGTGGATAGTGGTTCTATGTCAGTTGCAGTCAATGGTGTCGAGTCCAAGAATTCCAGTAGAAACAGCGTTTCTGGAGGAGTGGTAACCGAGGAAGGTGCATTGTGTAGTGGTAACCTATTATGACCAAGATCCTTTCTAGGAGTGTAGACGAAGGACTAGCTGTAGGCAGACAGGGTTGTTGCCCGCCTCTGAATACGTGGATAAGACATGGCCGAAACACCTTTCTTTTCTCCAAACAGGAATAGGAGGGTTTTGTGGTCATTTGAGATCAGAACGTGCCTCCCGTAGAGATACTGTTGGAATCATTTAATTCCAAATATGACAGAGAGTCCCTCTTTTTCGACTTGTGAGTGCCCTTTTTCTGCCTGGTTGAGTGTTCGTGATGCGAATGATATGGGAGGCTGGATCCCGTCAGGCATCTTGTGAGAGAGACAGCGCCCAGTCCGTTCTGTGATGCATCTTATGCAAGAATTAGTTCTTTTTTACTGTCAAAGTGCACCAGTACTTCTGCTGAGTTGAAAAGTCTTTTTGCTTCTGTGAAGGCATCATTCTGTTTGCATCCCAATGCCACTGAATGTCCTCTTCAGAAGGTAGTGCAGAGGAGCTAGGACCGTAGAGAGGTTTTGCCAGAATTTCCCATAGTAATTCAGTAGACCCGAGAATGACTTCAGTCCAGTCACGAGTGTAGGAGCGGGTGCATTTATGATAGCATCCACTTTCTCTGACAATGGGTGTAGACCCTCGGCACTGATTCTGTGTCCCTGGTACACAACATCTGGGTGCCTTGAAAACACATTTCTTTTTTTATTCTTGCGCCTGCTGTTTAAAGTTTCTCCAACACAGTGGTGAGGTTCTCCATGTGTTTGGTATCATCCTGACCTGAGATGATAATATCGTCTTGGTAACAACCAGTCATAGGAATGTCCTGTAAGAGATTGTCTATGCAGCATTGGAATATGTCTTGTGAGGATGAAATCCCAAAGGCAATCTGTTGAACCTGAACAACCCTCTATGGGTGTTTATGGTTGTGTAGTCCATTGACTTCTCATCGAGAGGCGGCTGGAGGAAGGCGCCACGGAGGTCTATCTTTGTGAACAAGTGTCCCCCGGAGAATTTGGCATACAGATCTTTAATTCTTGGGATTGGGTAGGGGTCTGGCTTGCATGCTTGGTTCACTGTGACTTTGTAGTCTCCACAGAGTCTCAGTGTTTGATTAGACTTGAGTATTAGGGAGTAGTATACACAATGGTGGAACTGGATCCAGGTAAGTCCCTAATCCCGTTCCACCATTGTGTATACTACTGTGAGGTACATGCAAAATTTCACGAAAATCGGTGTAACGGTTTGGGGAAATAGTGAGCATGGGGTCTGTCTGGCGAAAGGCTAAATGTTCAAGGTATTGTCGGAATTAAGTATTAATTAACCTAATTTTCGTAATGGAGGCTTGTCGGGCCTGTTGCTTCCCTTGTTCTTTGAACAAAATTCTCGTCCTCGCTGATGACGGCGTTTTAACGAGACTTGGTCCGAATCTCTTGTTTCATTCTGTGAGATTTTGCGAGTTCTGATAGCACCAAACGAAACTCTAGGTACCATATCAGTCGATTACTGACTATTCTCTCCACGGTCTTACATAAACAGCTGGTAACACACTGTCGTGCGATCCGTTACGAACCCCACGATTGGACATTCGTAGCTGATCGTGGTACTTCTCTGAGATTTTAGGTTTGGATACAAGGCGATGCGAGTCTATGCGTTCTGATACGATTTGTTGCGCTTGGATGCGAAATTGGCACGATTGGTCAGTTAAGCTGACATGATCTGTCACGATCTGGTCTCCCTTTCAGATACGATCACATACGTTGTGATAGGATTGTCCCGATCGAGTCCACGATTGGATCACGATCTGCCCCGATCACCCCGATCGTGCAGGTACGTTCCTATACGTTCATCACGAACCAATGCACCCTGTTGCGATAGGATATGGCTGTGGTCGCGATGTCTTTCATGATCAGGATCGAGGGTGATCAGTATTTGAGCTACGATTGGATCCCGACGCGTATACATATAGCCCGACTGACCATGGACTTACTGTTTCTAGAACTTCTATAGAGTGAACACTACAACCCACCACTATTGTGATGTTTATCTTGTCCACGATTGATTTTGATCACCGCGATTTGGAAGTACGATTAGATGGGATATGTTGCTCTTTGTTACGATGATCACGATTGACAATTAATCGTGTTAATCGTAGAACTGTTAATTTTTTAACCGTCCAAAAGTTTTCTACGATTAACACGATTGCCACGACTGACCTCAAGATCTGATAGGATCACCACGACTTCAATCGTTGCGTGAATCGCAATAGTGTGAACATAGCATAAGAGATATTGGCCTATATCTAAAGGATCTGTATGATCCCGGCCAGGTTTAGATATAGGAATGACAGCATTCCGCTATGAAGAAGGGAAATTTCTGGTAGTCCATATATTAGTACTTCAAGACAAGTGTCCGGTAAATGTTTTAATACCTGATAATGAATACTATCACCCTCCGTTGCAGTATTGTGCGATTGCCCTAAACCAGTATGCAATTCATGTAAGAAGAAACGTTCATTATACTAACCCACCAATATCAGAATTAATATTCACTTCCTTTCGTTTTTTCTTTCTTTTTTTTTATTATTTTCAATATTTTGTACAGGCATACATTATAGGATCATACAGGTAGGCAGCAAACAGTACATGCAACCACCTAAGTTCAGTACTTTTAGTACATATTTTTTGGGATAATGTCGTAAATCATCAATTCTTTGTCAGTGAAATATCTGTCTAAAACACGTCCCCATTTGGAATAGCATGGTAACACGATGAAGGATGAATTCAAAAGAGTATTATATAAATACTTAAATGCTTATTTCCGCAGTATTATTAAATGATTGGTAATTAAGGGGTTGCTGGAATTCTGCTGCGGTTCTGAAAAATCGTAAATTTTATGTTTGTGTGCGGATGACCTTACTGCTGCTTTGATTCCTTGAAAGGTTAGAAAATTGGTTTTTATTTGATATTTTTAGAAAATTCTTCGAAAGTTAATAACCTACCTTTCTCATGTATAATATCATTATATAGAACAAGTTTTATGGATAACAACTTCTTTATTTCGTGAGTGCGACGTTTCGATACAGATTCTTGTACCGTTGTCAAGCAAGAGTGATACATGAAGTGTAGGAGCTGCATATATATACTGTATATAACAATGAAACAACATAATAGACAAAGGAAACAACATAATTGCCATGATTGGCTAAGCAGTAAGCTGATGAAGCCAGTGAGTACACAAAGGATAGTGAATGGAAGCCAGAGATGTAGTTACAATGAGATGTTTATACAATAGATGCGATGTTTATACAGTAGATTGGGCTTGGTGGAGGAGTGGATCATAAGCTGATGGAATGAAGTATCCTTGGTCACGGTTGATGGTGGGCTTGTGGCGTTTGATGTGAATGGCTTCTGTGAGCTTGCGTTTAGTGAAGTCCGTTTGGTTGTTGGCGAGAATGGTGATGTCGGACCACTCTATTTGATGATTGGGGTTAGCTTTGATGTGGTCAGAGATAGCTGATTTGGTGTCGGAATTAGCAACAGAGGTGCGATGTTCTTTGACTCGGGTGTTGATGGGTCGGGATGTTTCACCTATGTAGCATTGTCCACAATCACAGTTTATTTTATAAATAACACATTTCGGGTTGTTGTTGTTGATGGTGGGTTGTTTTCTTCCGTTGGCATGGAGGAGGTTGTTGAGGCTGGAGGACGCTGAGAAGGTTGTGTCTATGCCTGCCTGTTGTTTCAGGAGTCGGCAGATTTGGTGTGATGGTTTACCAATGTAGGGAATGGATATCTTGATGGGGGCTGATTCTGGTTTAGATCTTTTGGCATGAGGTGAAAGCGTTGCTTCGATGGTTCTGTTGACTATTTCAGGTGGGTAGTGGTTGCGTTCTACAAAGACTTTCCTCAGGTGTTCAATTTCTTCCTGTAGGTTTGTTCAGCAGATGTTTTTGGCTCTTCTGGTCAATGTAGAGATGACGCCGGTCTTGACTTTAGGGGGGTGGTTGGAGTTGTAGTGGATGTATTGATCCGTATGAGAAGGTTTTCTGTACACGGAGGTCTGGAGTTGGTTGCAGGAGGTGCGGGACACAAGGACATCAAGGAAACGTAGTTGGTTGTTCTGCTCTGTTTCGATGGTGAATTTGATGCGGGGATGTTGGCTGTTGAGATGGGCGAGGAGTTGCTTTGGATCTTGCTGAGGTTGGAGGATGACGAAGGTGTCATCCACTTTGCGGTACCAGCAGGACGGTTTGAAGGGTGCAGTTTCTAGGGCCTTCTCTTCCAGGTCGGCCATGTAAATTTCTGTTAGGATGGGGGATAGTGGGGAGCCCATGGGAAGTCCGTGGATTTGCTCATAGATGGCATGGCCCCAGGTGAAGTAGGTGGAGTTGATGCAGGCCTGGGATCTTGCAACAGAAGTCAGTTGAATCATTGATGAAGGAGTTGGCAGATTTACCTAATGGGGAGAGTACTTGGGTAAGGTGCTGGGCAGTACTGTAGAATACAGTGTCACGGGAACAGACTAGTAGACGAGTTTTAACGGGGTTCTTGTGGATTTTGACTGTTGCTCTGGCATAAGGTGGCTGGGGGTGAGATACTGTGAGTTTGCGATACAGATCTGTTGAGAGTTCATATTTATCATGCAGCGTTTTTAGCGTGGCCTTATGCTGACGGTTGAGCTTTATAGTCGGATCCCTCTTCATCAGTTGGTAAGGTTGAGGTGTGTCATCTAGGAGGTTATCCACCATGGAGTGAGAAGTGGTCCTAACCGTTTTCGCCGTTGAACGATCGCACCTCCTGCGGCAACTCGAACCTCCTTATTACTATAATGCGGATCGACACCTTCAGCCGCCCCTGAAGTCAGACCGCATTGACCGGAAGCGTCTGTGATGGCTACGAGAAGAAATTGAACACTGAGGAAGAATTAACGTGGGGTGCGGCACCGCCTGATAATCGGCGAACCATCGGCAACGCTTTCTCATGCTGAATCTGCTTCGAATCGGCGTCAGATATCCATTCCCCGTTGACAAACGGCTCTGAACAACTTTGGTGAACACTGGTACAACGTAAGCGTCTCCGGCTTCTCCTCCCGTAACCGGCGACCCACGCCATCAGCTAACAACGACGAAAATGGAAATAGGCACGGTTATTGTCTTTATCCCCGTTATCGGCGCAGTCAGAACATCGCACCTGTTGTATTCCGACATAAATAAACATCTCGACCGCATCAGCAACTTGTCATCAAATGAAGTCGGTCCGACCATCTGAAGCGAACTCGCCAAACGCAGCTCACCTTGTTCATCAAACGCCATAACCGCAATCAACAGGCAAGGGTACTTCATTCCATCGGCTTATGATCCTCCTCCGCAAGCCTGTAAGCATCATCATCTCGTGTAACTACATCTCTGGCTTCCATTCATATCTTTTATTATTGCTCGCGGCTGTCAGCTGCTGCTGTCATATTGTCGATTGTTTCCTTTGTCTGTCATGTTGTTATATACGGTATGCTTGCTGTCTGTCGCAGCGATGGCTGTTTAAGTCTGGCAATCAGCGTCTCACGATAAAGTTGTTACATCATAAAACTTGTTCACATATAGCCTCGATGACCCAGCCATGAAAATGAGTTATTAACTTTCATTTTCTGCAAAACTATCGAATAAACGGTTTTCAACGCTTTCGGAATCAAGCTGTCGAGTCGTCTCTGCGTTTTCGGGCCGGCGAAATTCAACGGCTTATGATGCCAATCGTTGTGCGCGGAGAATGGCATTTATGTTTATATCAATGGCACGGTGTCATGTCGTTACCATACTTTATTCAAATGGTGGGCGCAGTGTTCTGAAATTGATTTACGACATTAATAAACCAAAGTGCTGAACAGACGATTGCATCTGCTGGTGCTGCCTACCTGTATGATCACAAATAACAACAGAAAACGGTAAAAGAGAAACGGTGAATATTAATTCGTATTATTGGTTATATTTCTTACGTAATTGCATGGTTGAACAATCTTAGCGGTGACCAGTATTCGTGGCGATAAGCGCGAATATTGATGACTGCCGAAATTTCGCTATTCGCTTTCAGCGGGGCCTCTTTGTCGTTCGCTGTCTGAAACATGACCGAGATCATACGAATCGCTTTGAATATGGGCAGCTAATGTAACATGTTGCTGTTCACGCTGACGCGTTCACTTTAACATTGGTCGTGATGATCCCCATCGTCATTGTTTGTCGTGGAGCCGATGGTGGCTTTTGGACGATTGCGTGCGGTGGTGTCGTCGTGGATAAATAAGTGGCGGAAACCGAGCATGTCGTGGTGATCAAAATGATAGTGAACGAATGGCGTACGGCAGTGTGGTGGTGGCAATGTTGGTAAAGTCGTGATCGATAAGGGCTGCTTCAATATGGGATCAATCAAACGGCTCAAGCTGCTGATCGCCTCGGTCGCGGTCATATTTGTCGACCAACCGCGTATCTTGGCGAAATTGCATTGATTCGGTGATGGTACGGCAATAAGGTACCGCGATGGGAGCGATGAACAGATCATCGTGTTGCGAATGCTGATAAACAGCGACGATCGTGCCGGTGCGATAAACATTCGAATAATAAACTTGCGCTCATCGCCTGAAATCGGTACCGCGATCGGCTGCGTCCCATTCGACGGGGTTCAAACGGCGACGGCTGGTGATTACCGGCTGTTATCGCGAACCGTGAAGAATATGGTGTCGACTGATATGTTGCCCTGGGACTCGTTTGACCTTTATCGAACTCGCAAAATCTCACGGGAAGAGATTCGGACCAGTATCGTTAACGCGTCATCGGTTTGGTGGGGCTGTTTGAGCGACTGTGAAATTGGGTTGATAATAGCGAATTCCGACGGCGAACATATTTCTGAGCCGTGCACCGATTTTCGTGGTAACCTCCGCCATTAATATGCGTGGTTGGACGGGTTGGGGACTTACTTTTCGATCGGTTCACTGCATTATGCCGCCGTCAGTACTTCGAGACTTCGCAGTGAACGAAAGTACTGATGAACCAAGCATCGCGAAACCGAATACCCAATCGGGAGTAAGATCTGTATGTAATTCGAGAACTTGTTGCGAGATATATGAACGCCGTGGCGCCTTTCCTCGGCCTCGTGAAGTCCGTGAACTGACCATGAAGAGGTTGTTCGGGTTCGGCTGGGTGAGGATTTCGTCTTCACGGAGCATGTTCAATATTACCAACGATCTTACAAGACATTCTATGACTGATTTGTTGCAGACGATATCGTCTCGAAGATGGGGATCGTTGGGCTGTTGGCGAATAGGCTGTATTATTGTTTTCAGGCGCCGGGTGTTGTGCCGAGGACACGAAGTGAAGTCTACGCCGACGATAAAGACGTAAATGCGCAGCTCTACGCTGCGTGGAGCTGGACGGTCATTCGCCGTACTGTTGCTATGGAGAAATTCTGAAACCTGCTCTGCGAACTGGCTTCCTGCGCCTTTCTGAATTCGGTGTTGGATGATAGCCTTCACCGAAGCAAAGACTTTCAACTCGGCGCAGTACTGTTACGCTTTGACGTGGAACTATTCTTTGTAGATGCATCTTGAACGAAGACGAACATCTCTCACCAGATACCTGACGGTCCAGCACTCATCGCTTTCAACCGACTCTGAAGGGGACTCTCTGTCGTATTTGGTGGCTTCAACGATAACTCTGCGGGGGCGCGTTCTGATCCCCAGGCGACGATTCCTCTGATTCTGTTTGAGAAGATGTTGATGCATCGATATCACGGGCGGTGGCTGTGTCCTTACGGCAGTCACTTCGTCTTACCTACAAGCGGTCGTAATGAGTTGCCGCTACGCAATGCGCCTTCTCGTTACCGCTCCTCGAAACGCTTTGTTTCTGGGCGGACTCGGCACCGTCGATACGGCGAACGCCAGAACCGCTATCCGCTATTTCGCGGTGGTGGTGGCCATCGTGAGTCGATGATGCAATGAACTGTAGATGCAGAACTTCAGGCGATACTCGCATCGGTAAACGCTTTGTCTGGACTGTTATCCTTATTTAACATGTCCTTAAAACGTTGATAATTGGAAGCGATTTGTACAACGAATCAGGCGAACTGTTTCTGGCTGACGGTATCGATATTCGATGACTTTCTGTGGGGCCAAAACTGCAGTATGGCGAACTATTCATAATGCTGACCATTATGCGGTTTACTATTTGGCGATGGCGACTTCCCCGCAATCATTATTGGCGGACAGCAACGCTGACTGACGAACGATTTTGAACGGCTTGTTAACACCAATAATTCATTGTTAATGCAAATGATAATAATGCCGGTAAAGCCAGAAATGAACAAGTTGAGAACCATGACTACGACGTCGATGATTCGCGGGCTGATGATTAACAGCTGCTTTCCATGTTGGGCTGATATTCGTGTTTCAAGCCATGTAGAGAAGATAATGACAAACAGTGAAATGAGGCTAATTTAATGCGTTACATGTACGTGGACCAATTGTTGCAAGGTTGGATGAGTTTAAACACCGACACGGTTACCGGAAATCCGCTAACTATTGGACCAGGGAAGTTGAGATTTGAATGTTGGTTGAAAATCGAAGTTTAAACAGCAATGGCGTAGATAATGAACGTTGCGTTTACGAACGATTCTGCGTGAAATGAACAGTCGCGATACTGTTGGGACGGCGATACAGCTGCCGGAATTGAGAGGTCAATTGAACGTGAAGAGACGTCAGAACGGTGATGGTCGATGTGGTGACGGAATGGATCGAGGAAATCGAAAGTGGAACTGGAGCACTTATCGAGCCGATCGAACCGCCTCTGATGCATTCATCGGTGACTGCGCTGTCGTATACTGGAAGATCTGAATTATGTTCATTCGACGTGCTGATGTCAAGCGCTTTGGCGTCGTGGCACGGCTTCGAAAACTTTCGCGTCGGACGCCATTATTCAACGTGTTCTGAACAAACGAGTCAAACGCCCTACCATCGGGATCGACGACGCGGAAAAGATCGGTTCATTAAGATCTGAGAAGGTTCTTATTCGAATGCCGTGCTCTACCTCGCTCCGGCGGAATCGCTGGAAGAATGAACCGACTGTCATCTGACGGAACTTAAAGACTGGGCTAACAAACTTCGTTTATTCGAAGGATCGAGACGCTTTAATTTCAGTCGATCTCCTAAGCGCCTGTGCGATAACCAGTTGGTTTTCTAGTTTCATGGCTTCATTCGGTCTGAAGACTTTTGATAGTTGGTTAATAATTATTTCGATTTGTTGACGTATATTCATGTCTGGGGAGCAAAGTAACGAATTATTAAATGTGACGGCAATAGTAACCAACTGAAGTGTTGTGTTGGGAGGAACTCCCCGGCATGCTTTACTGAAGCTGGCACGGCATGGATAGGAAGGATAACGGTAGCGGATGAACAACTAACGTAACGTTGGTTCTAACGCCGTTATCGAAGCGAGTGATACGGCGAGATAAACTCGTAATGGATTCAAATAAACATATCCTTCTCGCTATCAACTTCTGTCTTCTCAAAGAAGACATGTGCGTATTATATTCGCAAACGTGAATAAATCACTATTGATGTAATTATCGGTACTCCGGAGAATCTCCATTCCCCTTCAGATGTGTGATGATTGGTGGACACCTTTCAACAATATTCAATATATAGCGAGAATGCAACGAGATTATCGAAGTTTTCTTTCATACTTTGCTGAAGTCTGAATCAATGAATATTATCATTTAAACCACTGTATTTCAAACAGAACAAACATTGGGAGCAAGTATATTTGTCACTATGTCGATACGGTCTCAATCGCACCGCACCTGCATACCGCACAATAACTGGTGATTTCACCAGTTTCTAATGCTATTACATATAATTGGTGGAAGTTGATTCGGGTTAAGGCTGATGGCTTCGATATCTACATGTTGATAAATTGTTCAACCTCGTGATCATTTCCATGACCACCGTCGTGCATTTCGTCACCAGAATCGACATTCTCCTCCACCGTCGGTCGTACCATTCATTCATCCCGACTTCGTTCACCTCTTCGCAGGCCTGATAAATACTATTTTCGATCGGTCCATCCGACTGTTATCCTCATATTTCGGCTCATTCGATTCTTCTATCCGTGATCGGTCCTGTCGATGATCATCGACTCGACCGCGATCGATCACCCCGCTTTCGGCACCGTCCGACGATGTCTTTATGCCGTCACACCTGTTGCCGACGATACTGCGGTGATGTTTGATCATCGATATTCCTCTTGGAGTCCATCCGATATTACTGTGATAAGTCATCCAACTGTTATCACCGGCACTGTAATGCCTAACTGTATGGAATCATCCATTTGTTAAATGCTTCACCGCAAACCGATCCATCGACCATTATCCTCACCGATATCCGTTGTGCCGTCGTCGACGACCTTCTTTCACTGTTGCCGTCTTTCATAGCACCATGACGCTTTATCGATCCCCATCGATCCATCCGACTCATACCGTCGATCATCCGACGATTATTTTCGACGCCGTCGGTCCACTGATTATCCTCTTCAACCGTCGATCCATCGACTGTTCTCTTTTATGCATCATTCCGCATCCGTTCTGCGGTACAGTCCATCGATCGATCAATCAATGATTATTTCTTTGTACCAAATCGGTCCGTGTCGATTGATACTGTTGCGATATCCCCTGGTCCACCGACTCACTGTATATTCCGACTGTTATCATAATACCGATCGTCATCGACTGTTCACCTCTTCAACAGATCACACCCATTTCGATATCATCGACTGTTATCTACCGTCGACTGATTATCTTTCGCCATCCATCCATTCATCCGATATTCCCTGTATGACCCGTCGATCCATCTTTCGATTTCGACCATCTTTCCTCGCCGTCCATCGGTTCGATTATCCCCTGTGATCATCCATCTGCCGTCCATCCGACTGTGCCATCGGCATCCGACTGTTATCCCCTGGTCCTGTGATCTGTCCATCATTGTTATCTTTCACTGCACTTATCCTGTCGGTCATCATTAACGTATTGCTCCATTGTATCCCCTGTCCACGTGTCTTTCCTGCCGTCGATCATCCGTATCCCCGCATTCGGCGTCATCGACGACCATCTTTCACCCGCTGTGTCATCGACAGCTCACTATCTGTGCGGTCGATCCATCGAGCTGTTCTTATAACGTGCCGTCAGTCCGCGACTGATGGCGCGTCGGTCCCCGCCTCGGTCATCCATTGTTATCTTTCTGCGACACAACACTGTTGGCCCTGACGCCGTCGGCCCGTATTCCCCTGTTCTCGGTCGGCCTCCGACCATTATGATCCTGCCGTCGATATCATCCGTCCTGTTATTTGCGTCGATCTATCGACATTCACTGGCAAATCGATCTCGTCGTCTCTACCGTCGTCCGCATCCGACGATGCCTGTACCGTCGATCCCATCGTCTGTTATCACTTCTACCGTCAATCCCTCGATATTCTCTTGGCCGCAGGTGCTCTCCATTCACTCGTACCGTCGTCCATCGCGTGCCCCTCTCTGCCAGCTCATCCATCGACTGTGACCCTCTTGTGCTGTCGTCATCGACTGTAATTCTCTTGTGCAAATCGTACGTATTCGGTTTCTACGGCCACCAGCTATTCTTATGCTATGCGTGCGTGCCACGGAAGACTCGTTTAACATTGTTATCGCGTTGCACGGTAATATGGCGATATCACATTTCTGGTGGCTGAAGTATCGAGGTGTATCTTAAGGGTAACGTGTAACTGCGCCCGCCATCGAACTGTTTGTCAAACCAACGAACGAGCCATTTCGCCGTTCTAAACTTACCAAATACGACAGGCCGTTATAAAGTACCGTAATGCATGTCGCGGAATGCAAGCGTGATTAATCTTGAAG
Source organism: Haliotis rubra (assembly GCF_003918875.1). Taxonomy (NCBI): domain Eukaryota; kingdom Metazoa; phylum Mollusca; class Gastropoda; order Lepetellida; family Haliotidae; genus Haliotis; species Haliotis rubra. The sequence goes on from NW_025765666.1 coordinate 121,994, forward strand.
CCAAACTGCAAACGTTGCTTTTGACCGCTATATATGTTGCAAACGTTAACTTTGACAATGACCGCTGCCAAGCGATTGCTTTGATGATGTATGTTTAGACGTGCTTTTAAAATATGGTAATTCTACTGCTGTTTGCTCGGTAAGCATGGCTCACGCGTTCCAGCTTCATCGCTTCCATCATATCGACGCCGTGTCACTTTGTCTGTACGCGCCGTGTAATCGGCTTTTCGGTGTGCTGATCTTGATGGTACTTCATCGTTTGACCAGCAGCGCCATGTGGCAGATGCGGCTCAATCGATAACCATTTCGACGCTAAAGACGCGAATTTCGGTTGTGACTTCAGATCAGAAGTCGTTACCAAATTCGCTTTTCGCCTTCGATATTTTTTCTTAGGCATGGCGAATATTGACCGTTGCCGAATTCTGTAATATTGTTGTGTTATCTCGTTGGCTGTGTTGCTGTTTTCTTTACGCTCGGATACTTCGGCGAATGACGTTGTGCTGACCGGACCGAAGAACTATTGAAGCATGCATAGTGCTGCCGCTGATGGTTGAATGATTGCCTGTAATGCCGTTTTCTATTTACGAGATTTTACGTCTTTAAAGACGACTGGTACGGTTTATCTCTGTTTACGGTGATCGAAGAACGCTGACAGAGATATCCGCTTAGTTTGTTCGGCTTTGCAACCTGCGAATCGGCGCGAGGCTGATGAAACTTTCGCGGCACTGGCTGAAGATACATGTTTTGACCAGGTTATTCATTAATAGACGATACGTATCCTCACAAGCCGCTTTGACGCCACCTAAAGTATCTGATCCGTGACGTCGTATTCAACTAATCTTTGTTGATAATATAGTAAATGGCTTGCGCTATGTTAATTGCGGACCATTCACGGAGGACCGACGATGTGGGGTCGCTCTGTTTAAACAGACGAACGAGGCCAAACTGATCGAAGATTCGGGAAGATTCCCCGATGATCGACAATTTTTGAGCCAACAGATAATGATGAATCGGAAAATGTTTGGTCAATTCACGGAAGTTGATATTCCTGTTGTCGCTTTAGATGTTGTCTTTGTTTCTGTTCGTCGCTTGTGCGGTCAATGATAGAACGTCGGGCTCTCGAATCGAGTTGTTCATCGGTGAAATAATGGCTGAAACGAGCCGTTCGTTATTTCTATGTTGCTTGTTTTTGGATTTAATTGCTGGGATCTATAATTTTCTGGGTTTTCTTCTATTCCATAAATACCTTTCTCTTTCGCTTGCGGTTGTCGTAATATAATCTATTTCTTTAGCTTTGTGGGCATCAATATTGCGAAGGTCTATTTTGGGAAGAGACCAATTGCGCCTTCTTTCAAATGATCGCATTAAATGCCAGATATTCGTGTATGATTAGAATGAATAGTTCCTGTTATCAGTCAACATTTCAATGTGTTCAATGTGAAGCACTGTTCAGAAGTCTTTTATACTGTTAATCCTCGATTTAATCGTTTATTTTAACGAAATAATTGCTGCATAAAGTGCGGTTTGTTTATGAATAGATACATATTTTATGATGGTAGTTTAAATTATCATCGGTTTTATTCGAATATAGCGAGGGGTGAAATATGGTGATACTCATGAAGGGTACATTCATATTGGTAAACCTGCCACTATTTGTCGTAGTAATATCGTTGATGCAATATTGTGGCTGGGTGTTGCCTGGAAGTGACGGAAGATGGTGTAATCGATCATGCGGAAGCAAAGAAAGTACAATAATCCCCATGGTCCCCAACATCGATCTACCTTTCGGTTAGACAGCGCGGCTTCTTGTCGCCTGTTTTATATTGATCATGATAATCACAAAATGTTGGTGTTATTACTGGTTTTAGTAATCTTGTGAATAATCTGGTGTTCGTTGACAGTTGACCCGATGAACTGACTTGTCGTTATAAATCACTCGGCTTCGTTTTGGTATCACTGATATGAAGCTGTCGACTATCGTGAAGGCATATCGAGGTTTTCGTATCGAGGAGCTGAATTTGTGTTCTGTGACATAGCGCTGCGTTGACATATCGGTGAATGCTGCATCAGAGATTTGTCGTAATGAAGTCTTGTGTAATCATCGGTAAATATTCACCGGTGCGACGGCATCTTCTTTATTCACGCCAATGTTCAGTAGCGAAGATTTTAGATTCACCGCTGCATAATCGGCAGCACTGGTGGTGATGCGGTTCGTTAACGGAGATGACGAACTCTTTCTTTAGCCGAAAGATAACGAAATCTAATGCTTTTGATAAAATAGGTAGCGAAGCTAAGACAATCTGTGACGCTTTATTGCCATTTATACTATAAATGTTAAAATCTTGCCACATCTTGCCACTCTAATGTATTTAAAATGTTAAAATAAATCTGGGAAGGGCATCTAAAACGGTCACTCACGTAATTTATTTTATTTTTCGTTCTTTGCATTAGTTTCGAAGATAACTATGTTACGCCAAATATTCTGGAGATTGCACCGAAATATGAATCCGCAATAAATGCATCTGCATTTGTTTGCGATAATGAATGCCAATTAAAACAAATTAAAACATATGATAATGCAACAGGAAGGTTCGGTGCCGGAAATTCAGCTATTGGTATGAATTTGAAATATTATAATCTATCGAAGCGTTTGTCAAACAACCAGTGCCCGCCTATCCCAGAGGCACAGCGATCCCGGTATTGTTCAATACTCTGTCTTAACGCGGTTGTCGTAACGACGTTAAATCATAAACCATATTCCACCCTGAAATTTTTGTTACAATTGTTATATATCACTCTGTTTCTGAACACAGTGTATTATATCAATAATAATTGTTAGCGATGAATTTTCGAATCATCGATTGATCAGTTGACGACAACAATCAGCTGAACCGGCGTAATGATATTTCAGTTCTTTCTTCGGGACGAGAATTGATAAAACGCTGCCGTGAATGAACGCGATAAATGATGATTTTATGAGCCTAGAAACATGAAGCTGTGATTGCATATTTTTGGTTCCTCGCTTGTTGCTGATGATGATTATTGATGATGCCTCGGCCAATATCTTCGGCCATCTTCGGGACAACAATTTATGCGTGCTAAAGTGAACATTTTGGGTAAATCTGATGGGCGATTGACAATAAAACTGAAGATCGCAAATGAAGATAAACTGGCGAGGCAAAACTGAAGCCTTACACAATTAAGGAGCAATACGGTATGAAATACGGGCTGAAGATTAACCAACAGTTGGTATATCGCCATGCTGGGATCGCGGACTTGCATTGCTTTTGCTGCGTGGACTGGCTGGTTTACCGTCGCTTCGGCCGCCGGCGGTGAAATTAACCGTTGATTAAAGAACAAAATGCTACGTTAAAATGGAGACCATTTACCCAGTTTGGATTACGCTTACCTCTGGAGGATAATAATTTACCGAAATAACAACTTGCTTTGAGGGTAGCTTGTTGATGAAACAAGCGCAACTAATAATCGAACTGTTGTTTCAGTCGCCCGCTTAGATGTTTATTATATTTAATTGACTGGGCAACTGAAATTCCTGTGAGCCAACAAGGTATAGTCCCCAATGATCACCTTCGATTGTTGTTCAACGCTGTTCCTCGACAACTTTCGATATATTTTTATGATAACGTCAGACACCAGAGGTAAAACTGTGATATTCTGATTTTATTGGAGCTGACTTCGTGACAATTTTACGTTATATAATTATTGATTTGAATATTGATATAATGTGTTCTTTCGTCACGTATGGCTATATTATGCGATATTGACGTTAAGTACCCAAGTCGCACGAATCAATAATGAATAACTATTCAATTCGTTCCCCGACTTACGTCTTACGATTTTCCCGATAACAGCTGTTTGTTATTGTCGTGTTTTTGAAATCAAGACTTATCCGTCAATGACTTCACTTCGCTGAGACGTAAAGTGGCATTCCATCTGATGGCTTTGTGCCTTCGGAAGTGGAGCACAAAACTTTAGCAGTAAGAACCTCTATAGTGCTTTGACTTGACACTTCTGATATATATAAACATGGTGTATGCTGGAGTTACTGATGGATAGCGTTCGAGCGGCGTATTCTTTACTTCTTAACGGCACGTAAACGTAG
>NW_025765667.1:0-126037 GCF_003918875.1 Haliotis rubra
ACAATTAAATTCGTCAACAGTAGTTTGATCGTCCTTCATCGATCCATATCGAAGACACGACGATCAACATTAACCGACCACCATTTCAGTCCCATACCAACAGTATTCTGAGTTATTGGCGACGACCGCCGCAATCTGTGCCAACGGATTTCATGTATACCATGTCATAGTGGCATCAGCGTAATATTAAAGATATCGCCAGAAACGGTCAATTCGGGACCAGCGAGCAATATTGTTAAACCAACAATGATTTTACACCGTAAGTTCTTCGCTGGAGATCAAGATGGTTCTGACAGGCCAGAATTATGTCGATCAACATACGTCCATTTATACGTTTTGCCGCTGTCATATTACGCAGTAGTAAATACGAATTATTAATTGGTTCCATTATTGAATCATCAATTAACAGTTAATGATATTCATCCAGCGCATTCTCGACCAACAGCCCTTCCTCAGCTTTCGAAAGATTTTATATAATAACAGAAACTTCACCATCGTTTCATTCATTTGTAACTGGCCGTATTGCGACATTTGCAGCAGACCAGTTGCTCGGTAGTGCCAGTTAGCGCTGTTCGAACACCGCTTCGGCGACGAAACCACCGATGCAACCGGTCCACCAGCAGCCATCGGTCTCCAATAATCGGGCGGTGTCGTTGGTATTGATATCAGTAGTGCTGCAGCATGAATACCGGTTATATCAGAATCCATGCGTACGCTCTCGACGTCATGTCAAAGGGGACATAACCATTTCCGAACGTATCGTAGCCGATCCCGATAAACTCAGAACATGAGTGAAAGCGATGATTACGAAATTAAGACGTCATTTACATAACATTCAGCAATGATAATGGGGGTCATCAGAAATCGCTATCGATTGTTCGGCGTGACGAGTCGCCATTCGACTAGTTTCATCGTTCCGTTAATAAAGATACGTTAGCCATTACCTGCCGCACTGTCACGAAGATCAATACATCAGTTGGTCGTTAAGCATGATATTTCGCCGCAATACTTGTTCATTCGTAATTCATCGAATTTTTGAGCAGTAGCATTCATTTTAGCAATAGTTGTCGTTATAACAATAAGGACACCATCATTTCACAGCTTCATCATTTAGCAATTCATTTTTTTGGTTTACGTAAAACATTTCAGTATGGCCGAAGGTCGAAGTTAAATTCCCTAATCACCAATAATTTATGAAGTCGAACATTACGCCGCTGACTTTCCTTGCATGATATAACAACGTAAAGCCGTATCGGCGATACATTGTGCCTTATGGGTGCGGCGTATTTATACAGACCTCAGCAACTTCAGTAAGAAGTCAGCCAGAGGGAGCCGGTGTTCTATCATGACGACGCAGCCAGTATTCATTTTCGATCATGTTGCTTATCACTGATAGTCTGAATCCAGACGCCATTATTATAGATCACCGTTCAGAGCGCCACAAACAGTCCGTCAGTATTCAACAGACACTTCATGATTACTCGCATATAACTGGCTGCTGTTCGTGTTCACATTTATTCATGTCATTAGAAGATGATCACATTCGGCCAGTTCTGGCGTAAGTGATTAGCGTGATCGCGCCATCATTGTTCGCTTTTGTTGAGGGTCGATAGTTTATTGGCCTGCCTTCAACATTAGCCAAGATTAAAATGCCATACAACCTTGTGTTGATTTCAGAATCGTCACCAGAATAATAACAGCCAGTTGCAGCTATCGACTTTGCGTATGCCATCATCAATTCGGCGATGCAGTTCGGATTTCCGGTTAAATTGTAAGCCAACAAGAATGAACATCATCACCAGACGCAAGGGCGCTTGCTCAGACCAGTCTTCTAGAAATAGCCGTGGTTCTCAAGAACTTCGATCGAAGTCAATGCGTTGGCGATATTCAGTTCGTGCGCTTTATTAGCTCGGTTCTTCGGTGCCCGAATTCGTCAACGTTTGCTCAACCGAGAATCAATATAATCGATTCCAACGCGAAGAGATCACACCGTCATGAGCGTATATTATTAAATCATGTTCTATGCTCTGTACATCTTCATGGACGTACAGCATACCTTTTCCCCAACGATTGATCATGAAGGACACAGCGTAAAGATGGCCGCGATCTTCACCCCACGAGGTTCAGAACAGCTACGTCAAAGATAACGAATCTAAAATGAAGGTGTCAATATTTAACAGATTCTGTTTCAACAAAACGTCAATATTGCTCATTATCAACCATTATTGCATTGATATATCCTTGCTCAATGTTTAGTCAATAAAGCGAACACGTGCCAATATGTTATTTTCGCAACTTCGTGATTTGAACAATATTATCGCGTTGCAAGACAGCAGTTAAATCAATGAAGTGGGTTCGGTTCATTACGAAGTAATGTGCGAAGCTCCATATCATCGTTAAAGCTACCCCGAAAGGATATTGCTGTTAAGAGCGACATAAAACCATTCACCAGCCGTTCGTAGTCATGCGATTGCAATGTGATACCGAAAGATATACCGGAGCACAAAATAACGACATTTGCGGCCGTCATTTGCCGATTCAAGTCAGTAAGAAAGCGTCATATTCCAGGCAAAGACATTGCCTCATCGCCGTTACGCTGCTCGGTCAGAGACGCTTCAGTACAGAAAGCTCACCTCACCGCCTTCGAAAGATAAATGTCCTGGTGTCTCGAGAATACTGTCGGGTGGGTACAATGAAGGGCGTCAATGTGAATGCTGATGCGTACTACTAAGACCAGCCGACAAGCTCGATAAGTTTCAGTATTCGTCATACCCCGGATCAATGGTGTCACGACTTTCCGTAAACATTTTCATTTACAGCGATATCGTTATCGCGATAGCATACTTCCGCTCAGTGAACAGTTCAATAACGATTACACTCATGACAAGAATAGGCATGCTTCGCTGTCATCTTCTTCAGCAACATTTCCAAAGATCGCTCCAGTCGCCGAGGACCTAACTCATTCGCGGTAAGGTCGTGCTTCGAGACTGCATCGTTCGTCGTCTATCTCATTACGCACATTCTTCTAAACAGCCGCGTCTTTTCTCGTTAACTTCATCCAGGAAAGAGAAAGTTGGTTGATCATGATCGTACCATATCGCCGTTCAGTTTTCCATCTTCTTTTCATCTTCAAATCGGCCGCCTGACATCGTTCGAGTAAATCATAGACGGAAATTCAACGTTTTCGCATTTAGATTCGATATCACACTGTGTTTCTCATGTAAGTGTAAATCCAGTTATATTTCACTTTCCAGCAGTCGACGCCTGGTAGTGTTGCCATCGCTTATAAGCAACAGTACCGTTGGCATGCCGGTTTCAGTCGCCGGGCTAAGGAGTGTAGAAGCCGTCACCATATTCAACAGAACAAATCGTTCGAACATGCATATTAGCGGGCGATCGTTATCTTTAGTCAAGTTGCCCAGCGATTCGCGCTAAGAATAAAGTCTTCGATTTTATTTTGAAGCTTCGATGCACGAAACATCATTCTGCAAAAGAATCGAACTCCGCCATTAAAGACGGTCATCTATTTATTTGCAAGAAGTACGACTATCTCTGAAAGGGTGCGATTCGAAAGTTTGCCCGGCCGTTTCCGTATACAAAAGCCAAGCGACAGTACACAGTCAACAAAGTCATCATGAACATGACACCAAACAATGTCGACATTGCCACCACAATGGGGCGACACTTCATACAAGATCAACTACAAGACTACGTGACATCATTGATCATCGTTGCAGGTATTTTGTTCAAAAGCGGCGAATGTTGCGATCGTTTATGCCACGACGATTTATCATTTGCCGGAATTTTCATCGGTCAGCCATTTTGACGCCAACCAACTCGCTCGTCAGGCTATAAGTAAGCGTTATAGGCCATTTTGTCATGCTCAGTTGACTAAGCACGATGTAAAGTCACTGGCTCACCTCGTTAGCGATCACGGTGCTACTCACAATACCTTTGTGTTCTCCAAAACAGCCGGAGCCATGAGTTATCGTTACCGAAAAGAATTTAGCGTGTCATACGTTGTCGTTCCAAAGAAATAAGCAGAAGAAATGGCAGCCCAATGCATACCGGAAGTTTCGCGCATTCAACAAGCCAGACGAGCTGACGGAAGCTTGACTTCAAAGCTTTTTCACTTCAGCCGACATGCGGAAAGAAGAAAGAAGCCAAAGCCAAGAGCCAAAACATCGCATCTTTAACGAACTGAATGCAGATTGCCACCGGTCAGTGCTAAAGCTGCCAGCTGAAGAAGCTGAAGCTAACCCTACCGCAGTCAGTTCGTTGAAGAGACAGTTAACAACGGAGGCCCACGATGCCTGGCGAGAGATTTTCCAGAAGATGTTTTACAGAAGAAAAGTCGGCAGAGCTCCACAGACGTCGCCACAGATGCAGCCCCTCACTTGACCGGCCAAGCGGCTCTCAAGCCAGATGCCGAAAATTCATGAAAGACGATCGCATTCACGTTTCCATGACGAAAGGTTTCCATCAGACGCGACTTTCGGCGTTGAAACACTTGTTAACGATCCGAACAGGCGCCATAATTCACCAGTCGAATCGAAACGAGCGCCTTCCGAATGTCATCAAAGCCCCGGCTCAATAATATATCAGCCAGCCAAAGAAGTTGAAACATACAGTTTCAGTTATCGGGTTGGTTACGAAAATGGCTCATTACGTCTAATTAAGACAACATGATGCGACATCAATCTTTTAGTATACGACACCGAGTAACACCGAATCAGTGTTCAGAGACTGTCAACGAAGTATACAGCCAGCAGCTTCGTAAGAACATGCATTTTGCGATGGAATTCATGTTGTCATCATATTTCCTCATCATCGTAACGAATCGTTATTGTTATCGTGCTCATAATTAAGTTTCGACAGCTTCCTCATTGTAATGAAATTCCAGCATGTTCACAGTCCGTTTATTTCATTAGCGTAACGATATTCCGTTATAGTCGAGTTCGTCGAGAAGTTTCTCGCCCGTAGTCAGGTTCAGATCCGTCAATTACAGAATTTATCCAAGCCGAGCATCATTAAGTAACGATATCGCAGTTCCAGTAACCGGTTCATTGGCAACGAAATCACGCCTGGTTATGACGAAATACGCCGCGTTTGAACAATATCAGGTGCATCATAAATCACCATATCCCCGGTTTACAACTTGTAACAGACTGCCGACGCAACATTCGTCACCCCATTTGCGCAATATCGCGTCCATGATAATAATCAGCGGATAAACCGATTTACACAGCCGAATACGCTGCGCTGAATGTTTGGCATCAAACGTCTCAATGTTAACAAACTGCAACACCGTTATCCGATCGAGGCAGTCGACGCGTTCAAACGCCCCGAATTCGTTTGAAGCCCCGCGCATTCCGCACACAACACAGTGTACAACATATTCGCCAAGATTTTACTAAAGTTTGGGCAGTCATCAATTGAATAAACAGATCTGCAACCCGGTTTACTCCAGGCACTGGAAGTCAATGCATTAAACCAGCGTCTTTCATGCCGTGTCATATTATCTCAGCCGTTTCCAGTTCGTATGAAAGGGTGGTCGTTCGAAAGAAAATGTTAAGAGCGATGCCCCTTTAAATTCCGACAGTTAACAATGAGATTGAACCGTCATTAGTAGCGCACTCTTCATTAGCGCACCAAAAGTTGAAGCCTGCCGCTGGTATTGATAAAGCGATCGCCAGCAGCGTAATCTATGAATGAGCAGAAAGATTGTTAAAGTTTAGCGGAAGGCAGCCGCATAGTTCTGGTCAGAATCGCCTTCGTGGCGGTGGTTAGATGACTTCGATCCGCTAACAATATATTGTTAGCCCTCGCGCCATCGGTACGGTACCGAGGCTTCGACAAAGAAGAACGTACCCGAGCGGGTATTCGATGTTAACCGCAGCATGGTATTCAGATCTGTACATTATAAAACGACCATTAAAATCAACGTCCGCGTTTGTGATCATGAAAATCATTTTATTCGAACAATCTCTTCCAGTGAACGATAATATATCGTTCATTTATCGCACAACGGCAGCCGCCTCGCAGTATTTCCGTATTTTACGCTCCACTATTCTCATATTAGATAAGGCGTAAACTATATATCGTCTCAAAGTTTTGTTTGCCGAAATCCATCCGAAGATCAATAAATAAATCAAAGAGCAATCAGATAGAATATATAGAAATCGACCGTTACAGCAGATAATTGGCGCATTGCGACCTCTGAAGTTCACCGGGCGCGCCGATTGAAAAGTTATTATCCCGGTTTGTTGAATTTTATCAACGTCGTTATTGATCATCAGAAATTGTTAACGGCGTTGAAACGTTCGATGATTCCTGGTACACATAAACATAAGCCGAAAGTTCAGTTATCTTTACGTCGATGATTACCAGATCATGAAATAGCCACCAGCATGAAGCGACTTTACGGCGTCATATCAACTGTTCGGCGACGCCAATAATATGCGACATAATGTTCCATAGCATGGAACCGTAACGTGTCCCGCGACGGGCATCACGGTCGTTGGGTATCAGTCATTATTACCACGCAGTTAAAGAACGATAAAGTAGTATTATAGATGCGTTCGTAGTCTTGTCAAAAATGATAAAGAACCTCAATCATACCGTATATGATCAACTCGATTAACAAAGTTATTAACAACGGATTGATGTCAATAGCGTTACGAACGACAGCTTTCAAAGCCGCCAGATACTTTATGTTGTTTTCGGTTGTTCTATCGCGGAATCGAAGTTCTCGACTAAACGTTCCCCATTAGATACGGCAGCGCAGCGGTAGCGCTTCGTTTCGATCCGCCACAGTTCGTCCGAAGTATAATACCAGTATTCCGACAAATTAAATTCGTGCCGTAAATGGGTATTCCGGTGAGGATGCGCCAGAATGAAGCGTTTGTTTGCCAATGTCGTTGGCTGTATGCCCCCAGCGAAAGCCGAAAATGGTTTGATAAGTAAAATAGTGATCGATGCACGTATGGAAGCCGCGAGCGACACGTCGATATGGTTTATATTACAAGCGACCATTGCCGTTCACAGCAATACCAGCATGGCATTCGTACGATGCATGAAAGAATATGCACTATCAATAGCGACAGTAATGCAAGAAATAAATATATCGCGACACGCAACTTTGACCAAAATGAAGCCTTGCCGCCTTTATGGAAATGGCAATCAATTCACGAAGAAAACTCATGCAAGTTCTCCATTTCAACCTAACTTCTGCATTGAAGTTCAATATTTTCGTTCTCGTATAATCACGCTATCAACGTTATCAGAGCAAATGAAAACCGAAGCTAGCATGTGGAATAATGCATGAAATATCGGCATGATCGCAGCTGAACCCATTACCACCAATTGACTCACCAACCTCGCTCGTCAGGAACATGAGCATTACTATTCCCGGATTATCCAAACCGTATGGATGTAGCTGCATCGGCTATATTAGACCTCGACGTCTACAACATATCTCGACATCATTAATCATGCCATGCAGTTCGGTCCTCATTTCCAATGAAGACGACTGAGCCGGTCGGCGTCGATGTATTTCTACAAGCGATTTATTTAAGAATATCGTAAAGCAGTAATGAAGGTAATGCAGTTGAACAAACAATAAACAGCTATCTATCGCCCGAAGCCTTCGTTTCAGCAAAATTACGTTCAAACACATACCATGTTTGGTTTCCTCGTTTCATGGGACGGTTTGGTGAGAATATGAGCCGGTATCTAACCAATATGTACGCATTGACATATTCGTTTACACCCCACTAACACAGTTCGGGCAAGTTTGCTCAGCATATTTATCGGATCACCAGCGTGCTCCGTTCACCCCGCAATAAGATCATCCGGGCAATGGCGGTGTCATTATAGCTCGCAGTCATCGTAAGTTTTCATGTTCAGAACCAGTGAAGCCAGAAGTCTGCTTCCCCGTCAAGTATTGCTCTTCGTCAGCAAAACGAAACTAGGACTCAGCCAGCGCAGCCGAGTTGTTACATAAAGTCAAGACCTAACCGAAATTGAAATCAGCATCATGCGAGCGCATGCCAAAGCCGAGCGGTTGCTGATCATTCAGAACGAATGTTACATTGGCTGAATAAAAGAAATAATGCCAGCGAATTATTGCCTAAAATACAACGATGGGCATACAGATCTTTATGTTGTGAAATTATTGCATTTATTTCAGCAGTCTTGAAAACGTAAAGATTTGTACCGACAATAGCAGTTATATATCAATACCATTTCACACAAAGCCGCATAAATAAAAATTAGTTTATAATGCATTTGCTCGGTCATTTGCGAGGTACAGTGAAATCACTGGTCGTTCAGTAAAGCTTGATCGCCGACGCCGTGTTCACGTCACTGCCCCGAGCGCATTTACGCCGCACTGTGCTACTGAGTCTCCAGTTAGTATGGTAAAGTTTTCAGTCATCGAGTGTGACTGCATGATGAACATGAAAGAGTCGATCTATGTAATGGGTACGATGACACGTGCCGTCAAGCGAGCCGGTTTCCAGAGAACAGGTACGCCGTTATACTTTTTGCACAGTTATCATAACAAATAACCGTTCGAATTGGCTGTCGCGTCACGTTATCATGCTCGATCTGGTACTGCCATTTTCGAACAAGCTGGTCGTAACATGACTGTCATCAATGTCACCCGAGTTCAACAACATCCATAAAGTCAGTCATATCGCCAGTCCGAACAGCGAGCACAGAAACCCGGTCTGAAATGGCCAGAGACACTTTCAACGTTATCGTTATTTGTCACTCAGCCAGACTCATTCATTTAATATTGTCGCGAACACGCATAACATGGGCAATGCCTTCTTGATGTTGCCCGCCCCAGACAGCCTTTTCACGTCCTTTATTTGCCGTTTGCAGCAGATTAATGTCACTGGTTTATCGACAGGGGTGGCTTGTAAGGGATAAAGCCGGGCCCATGCCGGGTTACCAGGAGTTTTTCCGCAACAGACCGAGTGTCAATGCCCCAATATCGTTTTACCCAGTCGAATCATGTTGTCGACCGAACAATAGCGAACAGATTATCGCGGGTGTCCTCCCGACGTTGGTTATGATATCCCCGCAGTCCAATATCACTACATATAACGACCGACCTTACACGGTCAATAACACCTTCATTACCTTCATTCGGGCATAGCACACATTACAAGCCCGAATGTATGACGCTACAGAGATAGACTTCGATCAAAATAAACTCACGATAACAATATATTAAGTTCAGCCATTGTCATTAACCGATGAAGCCGCGTTACGATATCGCCACGTCATCACGTTCAGAAGAGATAATCAGATTAAATCAATTCATATTCAATTATCGTGCCAGTTCATTGCCTTCGGCCAGTTCATTGCCACCAGTTTAATTACCTTTACTAAAGGACTTCATTCGCTTTCAGAAACCTGGCCATAGAGACTGTATATTATGTGCTCAGGAAAACTGCATTGTCAAGTCGAAGATATTTTCAGAGATACATCAGGTGTAGCAATGTCCTCGTAATCGTCTTCGTTACTTAAATGGCTTCGTTACTTTCCGATGATTGACAGCCGTCAACGTTCAGAGAAGAATAATCATGATTTGAAACATTATTAATTCAATATTTTCGGTGCTACGTTTCAAACATATTTTCAGTTTCATTCGCGGTTCGTTATAGCGACGCAGATGAGAAACAGCCACGGTCGTACGTTAACGTTCGGGGATCGTATTTGAATTGCTCCGCCAAAATGGAGCGTTAAAGCCGAAGATGACCGTTCAGTATAGATTGTGATCAGTGGAAGGAGAAGAACGCTGCGTCATCGGTCCGTCAAAAGACAGGAGAAAATGGCAAAGATGATAGAAAGCGGGAGATTCTCAACATTCTTCAGTCAACGCCAATCATTAAAGTTAAATAAATCTGAATAGCCATACACCAATGGTTTCCGACTTCGATATACGGTTGCTCGCCGCCCAGATATAACAAATCACCGAGCAAAACACCAATGAACTAACATTTCAAAGTTTGTTACGGCGTCTAAAATGGTCGATTGTCGCATAATCATGATTTTACCGTTCAATAAAGATGTTGGTCACCGCGATATTGATTTCGGGGCGAATGCATGATGTTAATAAAGCAATGGTTAGCATCGTTGCATCTATTTTGCGTGCCCCGATCCCAGATCTCGAAGCGTAATATGGGGATATTGAGCCGTAACGTGTCGTACAGTGCGTGCGTGCGTGCGTGCGTGCGTGCGTGCGTGCGTGCGTGCGTGAAAGGTGCGTGCGTACGCAGTGCAGCGAAGGCAAAATTGCGGCAGTTCGTGCGCTTCGTTAATTTATTTCTTTGTTTAACGGACAAGTCATGAGCGTTGGTACCGTGATTCAAGTCTACGGATAAATGCACGTTAAAGTTGCGTAAAGCATCACCGTGCCTTAAAGGTGGAAATCATTTAATCGACTCTTTATCATCATTGGCATAATTAAATCATTTCCGTTATTGGTTATTGTGCGAATATTTTATATAAAGAGACGTTAAACATACATTACCGTGGTTGTTTAATTTTGTTCGCGTATTAACGATTGAGCTCGAACTCCCAAACTATCTCTAACCGTTCTGTTTATTTATCGGTTGCAGGAGTACACAAAATATTTCAGACGCACACAATATGGCGAGTCGTATTCAGATTGCGTACCGTTGTCGTCAGGTTACTTTCAAAGCCAGCCCAACCCAATATTCAGTATCGTTAACAACGAATAATACGATAAAATATCTTCAAAGGAACAAAATGTTAGCCGTTTTGAAAACAGAAATCGAACAGTCATCATATCATAGAAATCGCAGACATTAAGATAACGTTATCAATGAAATCACAACGCGCCGAGGCCCATGACGAACATCAGTTAATACGTATTTCATCGATAAAGGAGACGGTGGAACAGCCGACGTAGGATCCTCGTCCGTTTGAAGTCGCCTGATTACCCGTGACAGTCGATAGCATAGACTTCAACAGCCTTCTTACGCCACGCGAGCGAGTCCATAACGCATGATATGTTCGAAGCTCACAACGCGTCAATAACTTTATGTCCTTCCACAACAATGTTACGTCCTGTTCGATAAATTGCGCAAAATTTATCTACAAAACCGGTACGTTGAACCGGTGATCACGTATCGCGCCAAATCGAACACGATGGTGAGCGTATTCAGAAAGTCATCGAACCGTTCATTATCGTATCGAAGCATCCAGTACTAATAGCACAAGTTTCTCAGTTTCAGTCTGCCAACATCATTCGGTCATCAATACGACCGAAGAAAGCGGTTCCCGATTACGAGCCAAAACACTTTCAAAGCCGGGTCTCAAAGACCGAACCAACAATACGCTTTCCGCAAAGCTGGTGTCGTCATAACGTAAATACGCGTTTCCGACCATATTCGACACGGCAGTTGATAAGTTTCTACGTTCGTTCACGCGCAATGTACGTCATGCCGGTACGTCAGTATACGAGCGTTAAAAGGAAATGTTGCATGTACGTATACGCGTGCGTGTGTGCGTGCGTGATATCATGTACGTAAAACGTCACAGCTGTGCCACTGCGTTACGCCAGTTGCGCGAATAGCCGTACGTTCGTTCGTTCGTTTGTAAATCATATCGCAGCGACGCGGAACGTATGTGATTTCGAAAGGTACAGTCAGTGTGCGACCGGAGAGTGCGTAGAGTAAAAATAGGCCGCTGAATTCCGTGAAAAAGCACCAGTTAAACAGTTACAGCGGAGAAGGGTAGTTCTCAGTCGATTCTTATCAATATTCGAAGTTGAACAGTCATGATACACAATATCAGCCATCCTTCCTCAGATAAACACGCGAAAACACCATTGACACGCAGCACGATATGAATATCACCGTTGTTGCAGGTGTCAACACCATCAATACATAAGACATTAAAACCGTTAGTTGAAATCGACGGTTAAATGACGCCGCGACAGCCATCGACGCGAATGGGTAACGATAACCAAACCAACATCTGGTTCTACGCTCAAAGCCTAAAAGAGCGTAGTCTTCTGGCGAATTTTCCATCAAGCCCGTGCAGTATACAGAATGAAATGCCGAAAGAAAGCCGAAGCCGAAATGGATGTAAACTCTTTCATGGAAAACAGTTAACCGTTACCAATGTCCTCGTTCTATTATGTGGTGCTGAGTGATCAACACCTCGACATTTGTAGAATTTGGGGAAATATTTCCTCAGACGAAGTCAATCAATACGAAAGCCCATATTCAAAATCTCTTTATCACGACCAGACATTACTTCGAAAAGGATTTCAGTGAAGTACAGATGCCATTAAATCTCTCGAGTAAACAAATACCTGTTCTCGATAATAAATGAATTGCGGTGACTATTCAATGCCATTGCCTTCAATAGCAACCTTAAAGGAATATAGACCGGTATAAGCCATACCAATATATATAAAGACAAAAGGTGACCACTTATCATAAGGCATCACCCAATATCTGCTTTGAAAGCCCTTTCTGGAAAGAATCGAACATGGGCCCGGTCAGTGTCAGATTTTCCGATATTCACTTTATATTATCTCTGCCGTTTTCCTTTCTTAGAATAACGAAAATTCGACAGAATTGAGCACGATGATCGTTTTTCCACCGCAGAACAGATAAGCGGCAATAGCCCGGAATCGTTACATTATAGCGAACAGGCGAGAGATCGGTAATACAGTCGCTATGTTGGCCGAACAGCTTGGTTCTCTCATTTCTTTACAATGATCTTGTCACTCGTATATTGCCGCGGCATTTGCGCATACGGCATGCATTACCACGTTATCAGCGCATTCGGAAGTTTGCCAATCAGGACCAGTCGGCGTTCCACAACCAGTTAAAAAGTACTATGAAGAACGAAAATTCACTTGTTCTACCAGCCTGCGATGTCTTCCTCTCGTTCGAATCGTCTATTCATCAACAAAAAACAAGAATCGTTAGTACGCCAGAAAGCAAGACAAAAACATAAATTCTAAGATCACTATCATCACGTATCTGGCTGTGGAGAATGATACAACAAAGTTTACGGCCGCATCAACATTGTGAGAACGCACTTGAAGTGCCATCAACGATATTTTGCCGTATTGTTGGTAAGCCGGATAAAAGATCATCAACAGTTCTACCAGCCCGATTGTGACACCATTGGTCACATCGACAAGTCGTAAACATTTTTCAAATTCTGTAGCCAATATTTCAGCCAAAAGCACATTCGTTAAAATCCTCTTCAATCTACCATCAGCAATCATAATTTGGTTACGTATTGACATAGATAGTCATTAAAGAGCAGTGAATTCCTCCGCAGAATGGCGAAAATAAATACATTCGTACATAGCTGTATGAATCGACAGACGTTACGCACCATCATTAAACACGACGCTTTGAGCGCACGGTCCGACTCCGCCAAACTATCATATCTTCCGGCAATTGGCATATCCACAGTATTAAAAACAAGAATGTAACCTACGCAACAAATATGATTACGATTTTCACGGTTGAATGTAACACCGAAGAAACGATTTTGTAAAGTTTATGATGATCTGATGTGATCATTATGTTCTTTGGATCACAGATAACTGATACCATTTGAGAAACCAGCCACGATACCGTTGATCAGAAGATGGAAACAATCACCATTTATCTTTACATACTGTTAGTTATTCCATATCTCCTTCGACGTTACGACTGACACCGCAGATTTCAACGATGTCCATCGCCTTCGTATAACCAATAATTTCATACGCAGCGGTACCATGTAAATCAGTTTTCAGTATTCGATTAACAGCGGTATATTATCTGATAATGGGATTCGTACTTTGTTTGCCGTAATTCATTACGTATAATATGTTGATCTTCGATATCGTCCGGCGAGTCGTTATCTTCCTCTCTGTTCAATGTTACCAAGCGCTTTTATTGAGCCGGTCGATTCATATGTTGCGGAATTCAATATTGTGAATTTATTTCAGCATCTGCCGCGCAAGATTATTTCGGTACCGACAATATATTATCAATAATATTCTGCGAGCAATAGCCGCATAAATAAAATTAGCTTGTTATGCATTTTAGTTCAACACCCGTTACGTTCTCGCCATTTGTCATGTGCGTAAGAAAACATAAATCATTTCAATAAATGCTTCTGACCAGTGACGTCTTCATATCATCGTTCCCGAGCGAATGACATTTGCCGCCGCGTTATGAAAATTTCGTAATCAATCGAGCAGGGACAGACAACTATGATGAACGGCATTAGATCTGTTTATGACGTGTCGTCAGTTTCAGAAGAATCGGTACCGGTTGTTATGGCCGTTTGTCTTTAAAGACATAAAATTCGTTCGAATTTACCGTCACAAGAATATCATCAAACATTTTCGACGTTAACGTAACGATGATCAATATCAATCAACACTCGATAGTCTGGAACAATAACCATAGTGCTTCGAAACTTGTTACATAATTCAGTGTCTGAAAATGGCTGAAGACATACACTTCATGACAATAATATCAGCCAGCAGCCTCTATCATTTCAGTTTAGACCATCTATTTACTATTGAAAACGCATAACGATATTGGCTCGACTTCCGGTACTTTCGACGCCCAGACAGTTAATGATCCTTTGTTTATTCAGGACGTTGCGTACGGTGGAGTAGTATTTATTCAGTGTTGAACACTGCCTTTTAGTATTTTTAGGAGTTTTTCAGTTTTTCGCCGCAACAGACGCCCTCATTTTCACTCCAGCCTGAAGGGTCGACCGTATGGCCTGTCATAAGATCATCGCGTTCTCCCATCTTCGTGCCATTCATCTCCGGGTTAGGATCATCAATGATAACTACAATCTAATTCCGGGTCAATTAATAAAGAATAATCATTTCGCTAATATTCGCATTGAAGGACCCAGTCCCGACATTCCGGGGAATATTTACAGTTCGAATGCAGGTTGCCTGCTGTATAGTACTGAAATCACCACCGGTCGATGGTCAACATACCGCTCGTAAACGTTACGTGTTACTGCTGATGACAATACGTCATGCCATCGTCATCACCAGAGAAAGATTATCAGATTAAATCATTCATATCTACTATTGTCGTCAATTATTAAGCCTCTACAGTTCGCCTCCAGTTTACCATTTCCTACCAGTGGACTCACTCATTGTGAAAACTCGTTCATATTAATCACCGTAGCCTTGTGCACCGTATTACGGTTGAAAGAGCGTTTCAGAATAAGCTGCAATCGTCATTTCAGCCATTTCAGCACAAAATGGATGACTACGTTGAAATATTTCATGCAAACATTGCCGTCGTCGTCTCGTAGAAGAGAATCATGATTTTACCCACCGTTTTACGTATTTCAAACATTATTTCTTGTGTCTCGTTGCACCTGTTTAAGAGATGAGAAACATTAAAGCAGCTCAGCCAGCGGCGATCTCGTCAGCCGTAATTGGGGATCGTACCGAGTTCATCAGATCGAGCCACTTCAATTGAGCAAAGCCGTATCATCAATACCAAAATAAGCAGGTCAGCAATAATATCACCGCGCTGAGAGTGTATTGTCAATCGTTGTCTCTTGCCATATTAAGATTGGCGATCGTAGTATCTTCAGAATGATAATCAACGATTTGCCGATCGATACGGTTCCACGTACCTGGCTTCGAAAGGAGGTACGATCACTGTTTCATATAAGGAAAAGCACGCAGCCATTGACGTACGACAGAGACAAGATGAACATGTTCATATGTTATTTAAATATGAACAAAGTATCATATCAACGCCAACGCCGAATTAGAGCCAGTTTGTTAAGTTCGTCATCTTACCATTGTCGTATCGTTGGCCGTTCCCCAGATGCAATTCCATAATATTGTGATGCCGTACGGAGAATCCGATTTGCGCCTTCATCTCTATGCTGACATGAATTTGCGACAAACCTCAACACCATCACTTTAAAGCACAGCACGGAATGTCTTCCGCACCATGTTTCATGATCGGGGCGCATTGGTTATCTTTATCCCTCGTACTGGAGAGAGTTCGTTGTCATTTTCGACGAGCGCCAGTTGCCGGAAGTTCCGCAGCGTATCCATGTTCCCGTATCAAATATCGTCCGATTATAAAAGATTATTGGCCGAAGCAAAACTGACAGGCTCCTTCAGCACCGACGACCGATAGCAACATTGCCCGACGCCGGATTTCACCGTTTCCAGTTCGATGACGAGCGAACCGAAAGGACAGAGTAATAGCGATGTATGATAACAGGGAAATCGCGAAATTTGAATGCCATGAAGAAATGCAATGTTCAGAATAGGTCGGCTCGGTGTATCAATTTTGTGGAACGGTTGTTTCAGCGGTTTGAACACTGGTCATGGTTCATAATCAACAGTTCATCTGCTCACGCAAGTTTCGCTGATAAGTATAAAGCCCCAAATAAACGCTACTCCAGCGGTGCCGGTGTTCTCTGTCTTCCTTCCCCTATTGTTACGCGTCTGCCACTAACTTCAGTTTGAATGAATCGATGACACCGGATCAATAAACAACCAAATACCAATTCTTCATCGAATTATCATGACCGTCAATTAAATAGGTTCTTTCGCCATCCGGCGCGCGAGATGTTCCTTAAAGTGTCGTCACGGCCTGCGCATGTATAAATGGTAATGTCCACGACATGGCCCCGACGATACGATCGAGTGTCACGGTGCGCTCAGTTTCAGCACGTTACGGTTAAGACACAATCAACCCAGCCTGTTGTCATTTCAGCTCAATAATGTAAACAATACATACATACATACATACATACATATTAGCACATAATATTCTTCGCAAGCACAACAAATGCATAAAGATTACCACAACACAACACCAACAATAACCGAACGTGCAGTTCGCTCAGACAGCCAATACGCCGTCAATAAAGCGGCAACTGATTCCAGCGATCTGATCGTTTCGTCAGTTATCAATATCACTACAACGGGCTATTTCGATCACGGGCGAGCATGCGATCGCAAAGAAATGACTATTAATGGCCCAGCACCCCGGCACGCTCCAGTCTGTGGCAGACTCTTCAACGTTATATCCTTGCGTTTGCGCAGCACATCGCTCGCACGGCCTCGTCATGGCAGTATTGGCTCAAAATGTTGATTTAACGTCGTAGAACCGATGACGGAATACTCCCCAGTACTACGGCGCCAATCACCCTCCTTGGGCGAGCGACGAGCGCATTCAGAAGAGTTCTCGTTTCGGTTTATCGTCAATAACGAGCTCATTCAGTATAAATGGAACAAAAAATTTATGACCGAGAGCGCAGCCTGTACGTCGTCGCCGATATCGAGTTAACGTTCCCGGTTCCGCATCCGAAAATAAGCAAAGCGAATAACGTTGCTACCGTTAATGCAGCCACAAGTTTCCCCACCACAGCCCATGGCAATGCGATATCCACATCATTAGTTGAACGCACAGATGTCAACATCATGTAATGGTCACATCTCGACATCGTAACCAGACGCACCAATAGCCGAGTCCGTTCGCGTCTACAGTCCATAACAGCCAATAAATCAACCGTAGCTTTCAACCCGTATTTTGATTCCTTCCATGTTCGTAACGTCATTGCGCACGCCTGTTCCAGAAACGTTCATCCACGTATTGATTGTTCAGTATCAGTTGCTATCACGGAAGTCACTGTTTCTTGGTCGTTGATGATCGTTGCTTCATCATGTTTTGTCGAACCAAAGTCGGCCGAAACGCCTTCATACATCGGTTCATTGTGTCACAAATTCAATATTTCTCCTTCGGTCGATGTTGAACAAATCATCGAATTCGATGCGAATTCTGAACGTTCCAATCCAACAGCGTCATCGCATTGGCAGATTCATGGCCAGATTTTGTTCTTTAGCGGAGCCACGTTACTGGTTCCGAACAATCAACCGGAAGGGCCACCGTATTCGCAATCAGTCGCAGCTGGAAGTCAATAATAGATATTGTTCACAACGGTCGAAAGGACTACTTTCAGTCGGAAGAACAAAGCCGTATCGACCATCGTTCAATGATAACAGTAATGTTAATATCCAGATATCATCGCCCGGAATCCTCGTCTGTTATCAGGAAGGCAATTAGTAAGATGGAAGCGGGGATCAACATTCTTCAGTACAGACGTCTATTTCATAAGTCGTTAGCCCCGGTAGTCTTTTCCAGAGAACCATTCACCTGAATTCACCAGATTACGACGTTCAACGCGGGAACACGATCGCCAGTCATTTCGTGCCTGGTGAACTTCATCGCATTAATTAGTGCGATCAATAATCAATTCATTACAAGGCGATGCATTCGCAAAATGACAGCCATGCCTTCAGTAATTTATATTGAAGTCCTACAGCACGATTCCGTCTATCGTCATACATTCGCGTCATATGTCATGTATTGTATCAGTAGTTCCGTTTTTTCAGTCGTATCGCACCGTGCCAGATTTCACGTACGCCACAGCCAGTGGCATGGTGCGTTGACAGCGTGGTGTCAGGCGGTAAACAGTCGGACGTCAGCACCGATTATACAAATACGGTTTGAGCAGCATCGTTGTTGAAGCGCAATTCGGTGCCAATGATATCGGGATGTGGATTGAAAGTCGTCATTGTCATCGAACAATGTTAAAGTCATTCAATATCTATTTGCAGATCTTCACGCTGACAGCAAAGCGTCGTACCTTCAGAGATATACATTGGGTCTGAGTTCGTTAAATAAAGTCAATACGGGTTTTGCAAAACATTACGTTGTTAGAGCGCGAATCATCGAAAGTCATCATGATAATCAAGAACATTCGCTGAATCCGGATGCCTACTATGTTTCACAATACAGTTGCTCTCAACCATCCTTCAAAATTAATATTGAACGGGTATAATTGAGTTTCCATGTTGTTCGCGTAGTTTTGAAAGTTCATTCAACGTAACTCATTTCAACCCCGACGATGATCACGAGATGTTGAATATATCATCAGGGTAAAGAGTTCATCCTCAATATCCCGTCGTTGCCAGTAGGAATGTAACAGTGTGTTAATCTCCCGTGACTCAGCGATTGCGCTCCGTTAAGACGCCGATTGATGCCGAACCTTCATTGCCGTCGTTCTCTTTTTCTCGATACCATAAACATTAATGCAGCTCCAGACCGAAAGGTCATCAAAACGGATAGCATTTTAATGACGCCAAAGCTGATCAAAAAGTGTTGTACCTTTTGAGGTCGTTCAGCATCTAGTGCAAGGATGGTTTCAAATAACCATTTACCACGACCATTAATCATGGCAGTCCACAAGCAATACCGACGTTCTCGTTGAGTCTTCCCATGTTTCAACCATACGATCGTATCGTCTTCGGCAATGGATGCAGCGGTGAAGTTTTTCCCGTCCATCATCATAGTATCTTTAACACAGAAACGCATTACGTCATCGAAATGGACCGGCGTCGATTAAATGCTCGCGATTCTTCCTTTCATCATCGCTCAACACGCAAGTCTCTTGATAAATATCAACATTTTCTTCAGCGAGAACACCTTCGTCTTCAGAAGATCATTTTCAACGACGATTTCGGTCATCGATTCAGATCGACGAAGATCGAAACCGCGTCGGGTCAAATGCAGATTAACATTCAGAACGTTGGCAGTGTCAGAATGAAGACGAATTCGACGTTGCAGCCAGAGCCGCCGCAAACCAACACCACCAACGCATTCAACCACGGCAGTCCTTTGTTGGAATATCACCATGACGTTCTCGCCAGATCATATTAACGACCATTTCACACGATTCAGATCGACGAAGATATTGTTCAATAATAAATGGATGAACATCTTAGGAATACAGAAAAACAGAATGAAGATCGAATTGTAGTGGTATATCGCCGTACCAATCGACCAACGTTCATCATCGCCCAATCATCGGCAGTTCTGATAAATATCGTCACCTTCTTCATTATCGTTCGCCAGCATTTTTTCAACGACATTTTTTACCGATTCAGTAATAACATTCAATATCGACTTCGAGCACGCAAGCGAGGGGAATCCTCACTCCAGTGAAGGTTAAACGCGTATCACGCATTAACGACCGGGCATTATTCGAGCAGACAAAGAAGAGCCCGATAAGGTTCAGATGTAGCCACGTACCACGGATGACGACATTGCGTAATCACGTTCATGCGTGCGAGCGTATGCGTATGTGCGTGTGCGTACCGGTGTTCGTTACCGGTACGCATGCGATTATTATAAGAGTCAATACCGATGCGCTTAGATTATCCCATTTCTGGCTTTCAACGTAGGTCTGACCAATGGCGCAATGGAAAGCAATTCGCATCAGTATTCTTCTGTTCAGTATCACTTCTTTGTCGCAATAACCTCTTTCGATAGCGCAAATCATATCTCGATACAATTGCTGCAGCATAGCCTCGTATAACATTGCGATCGTAGTGATGCGAGCACCGGAAGAATAAATGCCATACAACCTGTTTCAGTTGTCCTTCCGTAATATCTCCTGCTCCGTCACCCGGAAATACTCGTTCTTCAACATTGTGACATTAACAGCCACGAAGATTCGTAGCCATGAGAAGGCGATGAAAGCCCCATTATATATAACAGTCTCAGGTTCGTCATTGCGAAAGTCGGTCAGTCAACAGTTCAGCCGATACCGTCATTGGTCAATGGATTGTCGGATCGTTGTTCTCTACTGGTTCCTCCTCACGAAATCGACCGAATCGTTTTCAGTGACCGCGTTAAACATCGGGCGGAAATTCATTAGACTGTTGAAACAGCACCATTGCGTGGCAGATATAAATGATGGTCACGAATCACCCATACCTAAAATTAATTCGTCTGAGTCAGAAGATACCGTTACGTTAAAGATGTCGCCATCGGCAAACAGTTTATTCGCTCGAGATATTCGACAAACGCGTCAGCGGTCCACAGATCGTTTATACCGGAACGAAGTCGGCCCCAGCGAATATTGCACCGATGCTGAAGGCGATCCCCATTATTCAGTTGTTTGTCAGTTATTGTTTCGATACTATCAAAATACCAGACGATAGACAAGTCAGCACCGGGTAAAGCGAAATTTTGACCGCAATAAACAATTCAAAGAAGTCGACTGAGCAATGGCAAAAGCGATACCGCGCTTTCAAAAACATTAACAGAAAAAGAACCGACGAGCAACATACTTTGATTACTTCAAAGCAATATTTGTACCGTGATCGTAATAATAACACCTCGTACCTATTGCAACGAACATGTTATCATAGAAAAGAACATAGCCCATCACGCCCCGGTCAAAGCGAATAGTCCGAGGCGTAATCATAATATCCAGCAGAAGTTTTCTACGGCTACGCTTGAGGCCAGCCAATCTTTAACATTACCGATTGAGGCTACGCCGGATACCCGGACCGTGAGTGACATTGTTGGTTTAGTGATTGGTGGTTAATTACGTGTTACGGTTAAAACGACATAACGTTTTAAAACAATTCTTTGAAGTTTCAAATACCATAATCAATATAAGCGTTGTTGCTGGCTACATACAAGGCTGGCTACGAAGTTATTGTTGTTGCTGAAATTTCATTTTGCTACCGCCTTCCCAAAACCTACACGCATCATGGTATCAGGGCGCATTACATCATATTGCTTATCACCGTTAACATGTAATGCAATATAATACAGATGTCAGACGCTGGTTACACCAGTTCAACGCCAACGATCGCTTTTGTTAATAGCCGCGTATCATTTCAGTTCGAACTTCGATACAACATTACGACGATTTGCGACAGATGACTCCGCAAGGGGACATGCCATACCATTGTGCGTATATCGTACCTCGTCATGGGTGTCATCAACAAAATGCCGATCATGGTCGTCGAGACGAAATATATTCATAACATATAAACCAACGCGAGCGCGGATCGCCTTCGCATAGGCATACGCAACAATGCAGTTCGTTCTGATTTTGCCAAAATGATTTGAAATGATCGTTATTTAACTCAATGAAGTCTGGTTATATTTCAACAATCATCAGGCTTGGCGCAATCGAAAACGCACCGACCAGTGAATGCCCGTAATAGCCCGGATATCAAAATATCAGCCCACTCGAAATTCGCGACGAGCCGACGAGACGTAAAGCGAGGTATCCTTTGTTCAGCATATGGAATTTCGGTTTCGAAAATTTCAGTGAAAACTACTGATCGGTATCAACACGACAACATGCTGAATAAAAATATATATATACAGAAATTCTACTGGCCTCCAAAGTTGAATAATTTTCTGTACCGAGTTCTTGGACATTGAAGCGAAGTTTTGTCCATTCATACAAATATAGAGATGACCGCGATACGACAAATATCATGGTATTGTTTTTTGCCCGCCCGGGCCAACCCAACATCGTGGTAAAGAACATCGTTCAATCGGCGATGCCGCTTTCTTTAACCTCCGCTTCTGGGATTCTTCCATGCCCAGCGAAATTATTGCGTACGTAAAGAAACCGAAATGTTCGCGTCGAACAAATCATTGATTGCCTCCTCGATCATGAAGCACCAGTTGAGCGATAAGTTCAACATTAATGGTTAAAAAACGGATTGTTGTTCTTTTTATGCGTACCCAAAGATTTTCTTCAATATCGGTATATTATTTTCTGGCCTTTCACACTGCATTGCCTTCCTCGCGGTGTATGGTTCAGCCGTGGGATCTCGGCATTTGTCCTTCAATCGCCGTAATACCAAAGCCGCGATAACGGAGTGGCTTCACCGAAAGCTCAACACACGTTGCTCTGGCTTTCTTACCCAGAGACGGGTGAATTGCCCGTTCGTCAATCGTTGAAGTCAGTTGCACTTCGCGCAATACGTAATATTTTGATATTATCAACCGAGCTGCTTCAGACTGTTTCATCATGTTCTGGCGAATGCAGTTCGTTGAAAGTTCATTCAGCCGAAGGCAGTAATTGTAAGCACCCGGCATTATTGGAGCCCTCGGTGCTCGTCGTTATCAAATAAATACGGCGTTTCATTACCGTTAACCGTGCTGATATTGCTGAGAAGTAATTTTCTGTAGTTTTGAAGTCGATCACGATGAAAGCGCCATCGGTTTCAATAAAACTGTTTTCGTTACAGAAAGACGGCATAGATATCTCTTCGATGATGACGTTTTTGCTTCATTGTAGATAGTCATTTGATTTTCGTTGTGCCGAAAGGTGTTGTTTACCCCCACCTTTCGTGAAAACAGCCGTGAAGGAATATGTGGCACCGTGAACAATACTGTCTCGATCTGCCTCGACAGAATGCCAAGAGCATTAATAATTCATGGTCAATTATTTTGCGTCGATAATATGTAGTTGTCAGAATACAAGTCACCAGTTCATGCAGGGCCAGATCGATCGACATAAAGTCAGAAGAGAAGACAGATAACCGAAATTCAGGGCATATTCGCGAAATTGATTCACTGTAGACGACCGAGTTATTACCAGTACTTGGTCTTATTACTTTTGCTCTTTCACCGTCGACATTCATCAAAGCCGTTATTTTATCAGTGTGATTAAAGAAGGATATTCTCAATTCATTCGTTAGATCAACATTTGACATGGTGTAAGTCCAGAATAACAGTTTGCTTTCGTTGTAGTGGTAAACATGAACATTGAATGCAATAAACGTTATCAAATGTGTAACTGTTTGTTGTTATTCAGGTGTCATGTTCAGTAAGGAGAAAGCATCTGTAATTGTCGTGCTCAACATACAAACAATACTTCTTCAGACGCAAGTTAGTGTCGTATCGTCACAAAATCTCACCAAATTTCACCCTTTCTTCTATTCGTCGCCAGACTGCGTTAAGTTAAACAGTGATCAGCGAGATGACAACAGAAACACAGATACCGATTCAACATCAGTTCAGAAGATGAGCCTTGTTAATTGTATTCTGCCGCTATCTCGAAAAATTATACCTGAAAGATGTTCTAAAACAGAAAAGAAAAACAGAAGAAGTACTGTACCTTAGCGGTACCATAACAGCTTTGAACATCGATAGTGTAGAATCTTCCTTTCGTAGCTCGCATTCAAATTAAACTGGCAGAGCAACCAATGTAAGGTTTAATTGGAGAAAGAATACTATGAACGAAGGTTCTCTGCACTGCCTGTGTCAGTGATGGAGAGTCTTCCATTATCCAGAGGTTCAAAGCCGTTATGAACTATCCTAAAGGGCCTTCAGCAAAGAGACACTTCAATATGCTGGAGGGCCTTGGCTGTACTAACTTTCTGTTTTCTTTTCTGTTTTAGAAAAGAACATCCTCTTTAAATTATGGTTTTTCCCAGTGCTTATTTCTGGCAAAGATTCTGGAGTGTAGGGTCATCTTCTTTTGAAGGACCGTGTAGATCAGTCTATGTTCTCTGTTGTTGATAGAAGTCATCTCGGAGAGAGAGTGCAAAATAGGTTGGTTGGTCCGTGGCCCAACTAACTACTGATCTGACATTCACTATCCACCCTTTGGATAGAAGAAGGAGAATACGACAGATGATATGATTTAGGTAAGAGTTTTGTGACTCATCCGCATAACAATTTCTTGGCATCTGGAGAAAGTTGTTATTGTTTGTATATTTTACCTTGATAACCTTAGATTCTTTCTCATATGCTGACATGGCCTAGAATTAGAATATATGCTCGCCATATAGCTTCATAATATTTGATAAGCATTTATGCATCTGTAGCGGCTCTCATGTTTCTGCCACTACAGCGAAAGCTAAATTGGTGAGTTAATTACGGGACTTAGCGTCATGTCCAAGAATGTTGACATCTAAAACAACAACGGATTGGATTGGGAATATATGTGTATCCACACCGGTCTTCGAAAATGTCCAACTGAAGACGGATGTCAGCAGTTTCAGAAAGAGAGCAAAAGTAATAAGATATATACTGAGTATTGATAACTCGGTCAGTATCTTTCTGGTGAATCGTTTCACGGAAGTCACTTACGATGATTTCAGCGTTCCATCAGCTAATCCTCGTCTTCTGACATGTAT
Source organism: Haliotis rubra (assembly GCF_003918875.1). Lineage (NCBI taxonomy): Eukaryota > Metazoa > Mollusca > Gastropoda > Lepetellida > Haliotidae > Haliotis > Haliotis rubra. The sequence goes on from NW_025765667.1 coordinate 25,034, forward strand.
CAAAGGCATTTCGGTGATCGATCGAAGACTATGCCTCTGCATGAATTAAGTGACTTGTATTCTGACCTTCCTCGAAATTAGTATCGTAAGAATGGTGTGCACGTTAAGGCGGATTGCAAGATTATTGTCTCTTGGCAATACTCCTATCAAGAGAGAGGCCAGATCGGAGACGAAGCGATATTGTTCACGAGTGCCACATAATTTCCCTTCACGAATCACTGCGACACTCTTGAAAGCGTTTTATCTTGAGTGGAGACCGTCAGCACCTTCAACAAGCAGAAATCATTGGCATGGAATCTACCAATTCAGAAACAAAGGCAATTTCGTCATCAGAGGATGCAACATTATCTGCATCAATATGCCGTCTTTATATTTTGTAGCAAGAACCAGTGGTTTTGTGGGGAAGCCATGATGAAGAAAGCGTGGATTCGACTCCTGCTCTCGGTGCCATCGAGGAATTCATCGAGTAAGTCAACAAGCGACAGCGTTATTGGTGATCAGAACAGGCAGACACTAGGGCTGCAGAGGATCGTATAATTAAGCAATATCAACACAGCTGGCAAATATAAGGACAGACGCAGAGAAACGTCAGGCTGAAGTCTGCTGCATTATGCAGCTATTTGATAGCGAATTTAGACCTGAGGCCCACTAATGCCAGATTGGCCCCCGAGCTTCTAGCTTCTGGCACAGGACTCTAGGAAGCGGTGAGCTCCAACAGAATACATTCAATTTAGAACCAGTTCCTCATGGTGAAAAACAAATCCCACAGAAACCAATGGTTTGGAAGTAATATCAAAAATAATTGCGAAGTAGTAATATTTTCCATGCGCAGGGCACGCGCTTCGACCAGCTGGTCGATAGAACTGGGACCCATTCTCTACCGCTTAAATCTCTATAGGTAGAAGCAAAGAACCAGAAGTGATGGTGTGTTGGAGCTGGCAAAGGAACTCGGTTTCAAGGCCCCCAGTGTTCTTAACCACCAGGACTCTCCGTCATCAAGGACACAGGGTCGCAATATCACGCAGCAACAAGGTTAGTGGACCAACATACCCCAGGTCCACTACCAGCAGAGGTGTCCAAAGAGGCCCTTACCATACCCACCACCTACCACGAGAGTGAAAATAACTTCACAGGCGCCAGAAGAAAGGTGAAGATGTAACCACATATGCGGTATGTACAGAGAAATCTTTTAGAGCACACATAGCGCTTTTGAGTGGGCCTCGATAAAACATAAAAACTAACAATCCGTTTTAAATTCCCATTGAGAAACCATTAATATGACTGAACTTACCTCTATGCGACAACTGGTGCTCATAGTGGGAGGCAATGTGGTTGTTTGTTTTGAACAGCTCTCGAACCAAAACGTACACAATGAAATGTATTCCTTTGGGCATGGAGAATCCAAATACAGGAGGTTAAAGAAAAGCTGTCACTTTGTTGGGCAAATGAGTTGGGACACGCACACACAATAATCTTTACCTTACCTGATATTGGGTTCTTTGACGAGCAAAAAGAGTATATTACCCATGATGTTTTTGTAACATCGTCGAGGTGGGAATGCACGTGTATCGCCCAGTCATCTCATGCAATGTGACACACTCGACTTTGCTTATATAGTGGACTCCAAGGATTCCTCCTTTAGTGTCAAAATTTCCAATTTTTAGAAAATTATTAACTTTTGGAATTATTTTCCAAAGTGCAAGCATATATATATTTTTATATGTTGTCGATGTTGATACCCAGTCAATTCTAGTTTTCACTGCGGATTTCGAAGCCAGGAAATTTATATACTGGAGTAAGGGGATTCCCCTCCTTACGTCTCGATGTCGATACTAGTATTCACTGCGGATTTTCCAGAGTAGGACGATCTTTCTGATATCAGGAGCAGCGGTACAAAAGACATGTGACCATTCACTGGGTCAGTTGTTTTCAGTTGCATTAAATGATGAGCTTGTTGTTTTGAAATGTGGGCTTATTGAGTTATCTTTGATATTTCAAATCATTTTGTATAAAATAGAACAGACACATTCTGTTTGCATGCCTATACGAAGTTAGCAGTCACTCACTCACTCACCAAGGGAGGGTGGTTTACGCCATGAACATAAGATATATTTCATCCTCGGTTCCTACGATATGATCAACATTTTAATTGATAACTACCCATGACGAGAGTACATTACACAGCACAAAGTATACCACAACACACAATGACCACGTCAGAAGGTCTAACCTAAACTGGGAGTATGCTGGGTATGCTTGGCACAACATCCCCTACAGAGAGTCCTCCCTTGCAGAGTCACATGACATCTGTCCACCCAAATCGTCCGTAATGTTTATCAAAGTTTCAGACTGTAAGTATTACGCAACTGTTAACAAAGCGATCGTGCTTGAGACGAGACTGTCAGAGTTGCCTTCGGATTCTCGGATTGCTTTGTGGCAGTGTAGCCAGCAACATCTTAAAACATGACTATACATCTCTGACATCCCCCCTTGTGGTATAATTGCATTATATTTAACAGTGTCGTAATATGAATATATGCACCTAATTTTATGATGCATTATGGAACACTATTTCCTGAGGAAATTCAACATTAACTTAAATAAAGTATATATATATATATATATATATATATATATATATATATATATATTGATTATAATGTATTTGAAAACTAAAGAATTGTTTTAAAAAACTTGATTATGTGCCTTTAACCATGTATGAATGCTCACAAATATACATGTATCAAGTCACATGTCAGTCCGAAGATCCGACATGTATCAATCGAGTATCTATTTAAAGATGATAACAATATAAAGCATGCCATAGAAAATACTGAGATGTAGAGATTCAGTTACACCTCAGTTTATTCACTTTGATACACTCAGGTCGAGTTTACGTGGCACTGTTCTGTGATATGATCTTTTCTATGATAACATGTTCGTTGCAATAGAATTCTGAGGTATTCTAATTGTTTTACTGTCCATTGTCGACAATTTTAACCTACATGTACTGCTTGGAAATGTATAAAATATTCTCGTCAGTTCTTTTGTCTATTATGTTTTAGAAAGCACTTGAATATCACTTTACCATTGCTACCACCGTGAGGTGTTTATCTTTGGAATTATTTGTACAGTCTTTGTCATAAGGATTTCCTTTTGGCTATTTTTGAGTGCAATGTCACACATCATTCTCAATCTAAATTATTTTAATAAATATCAAATATCTTAATAAATGCCAGTTATGTGGAAATAAATAGGGATCACCTTCAAGCATGGTGCAATATTCCTTAAATTTTATAAACTTCATGCTATCGACCAGTATAAACAATCTATGTGAGTTATGACGCGTGTTTGTCGTCTATCATATAATGAGCAGATAAAATGACACCGATGTAGGCATCTTGCAACATAACGGGTATATCTTCTGACTCTCAATTTGAAGATTAATGATGATGATTTTAGGTATAGATTGTTCATGTTAAATCGGTATATATCAGCCTTCACCACACAATGGAGATATGTGCCTGTCGTTTCCATGAGTCTATGGGCGTTTCAAGTTCACCCGATGATTTAACGCGAAGTCGTAAAACAGTTCGGTCAATCTGTGACGCTGACTTCGTGGAGGATATTAGAAACCAACAATCCGACAATCCGACAGTCCGACATTGAATATGTTGTATTATCGATAACTGGGCACTGATTGTTGACTGTTATACGACTCACAATGACATTTCGTAGTATGAGTTTGTGTGGTGTATATATAATAGAACTCATCACGCTCTCACAAACACAGGCATGCTCACATGGCTGTTACAATATCACAATGATTTGTTTGAGAGGCAAGAATGTTTCCGGGTTGTTGGAGTAGGGATATTACAGAGGACAACAAAGTAGGTTATTTATAACATTTATTCTCCAGACATACACATGCAATCACAATGTTATATACGGGGAAACAATTGCTGTACATGTGAATAGTATCCAGATATGGTTGCATATGAAAGGAGGTTTATTTTCACGACAAAGGGAGACAGTACTGGATTAGAGAATACTACTGATGTATAATTTACTTCCATTGCATATTTGTGATTCAAGTTTATGCAATTCTGAAAGCTAGAAATGGGATAATCTAAGCACATCAATTAGTGATGTATACATAATAGTACACATGATGCATACCCGAGTGCACAGGCATACCCGAAACACACACACGCACACACACACGCACGCACGCATGCACGCACGCGCAAGCATACACGCTCACACTCACACACATAGACACATGGTTACATACACAATGTCGTCATAAATGCATGAGGCACGTGAAGCATATCTAGACCTACCTTATATCGGGCTCTTGTTTTTGTGTCTGTCGAGGTGAAATGCCCAGTCATTTAATGCTACGTGTGATACACACGGTTGCTTATATACTGGAGTAGGGGATTCCCCTCCTTGCGTCTCGAAGTCGATACTAGTATGCACTGCGGATTTTCGTGGTATACCTTTCGATCTCGTGTCTAAGTCAGTGTAAAAAATCGTCGTTGAAAATGGTCTCTGAACGAGAGTGACGGTCGCTGAAGGAGAAATGGTGATATTTATATAGGGCTGCCGTGGTTGGGCAGTGAGTGGATGCGTTGGAACAGTGTTGACGCAGCGGCTGCAACACCACTACAACGTTGAATTCAGTCTCATTCTATTTTTTCTGTATTCCTAAGATGTTCATCTACATTTATTGTGCAGACAATACCCTTCGATCTCGTGTCTAAGTCAGTGTAAAAATCGTCGTTGAAAAATGGTCTCTGAACGAGAGTGACGGTCGCTGAAGGAGAAATGGTGATATTTATATAGGGCTGCCGTGGTTGGGCAGTGAGTGGATGCGTTGGAACAGTGTTGGACGCAGCGGCTGCAACACCACTACAACGTCGAATTCAGTCTCATTCTATTTTTCTGTATTCCTAAGATGTTCATCTACATTTATTGTGCAGACAATACCTTTCGATCTCGTGTCTAAGTCAGTGTAAAAAATCGTCGTTGAAAAATGGTCTCTGAACGAGAGTGACGGTCGCTGAAGGAGAAATGGTGATATTTATATAGGGCTGCCGTGGTTGGGCAGTGAGTGGAAGAATGTCTGCAGGACGACAATCCCACAGTCCGCCAGTCCGACAATCCGACATAGTATATGACGTTTCGTGTGTTACACAAGATACTATGATGTTTGTGGAGGAGCAGTAGATGGACAGAAAAACTAATTCATATCATGCTACTCATGCAGCATTTAGTACAGAAAGGGCATTTTGATGTATGTGGGTTTGGAACATAGGAGACTCAACAGGGAGCGATCAGGTTGCTGTGTTTGCCATATTAATAGTCGTGATCTTGAATGAAATTAAATGGGATATTTGAGCTCCATCAGACTGCACTAAGATATATGAAACAGCCTCAAAGATACAACACGCACATTAATCTGATCAAAGTAATACTATATTGTTTAACATCATTAAATATATCCATTTTGATAATGTCAGTAGCTTCCAAGGTCCCCGTTTTTAGACAGGCTGCGTAAATGTTATGAAACATCAGAGAAAAAAAAAAGGGAAACTACTGTACCACGACGAACTAATTGAGGTTCCGACAAATCCCTGAGGGAAAGCATCAAAATCTGACGTCATTATTTTGACACACAATCAGCAAAGTCACAAATTCTTACCACCTGATCCTCTCCGGTTGTGTCTAGCAGTAACGACAGGATATTGGGGATGGACTCTTTACCCTGGTAGATATAATGTTATAACATCTCGTGATCATCATCCGGGACAGATGGAACTACGACAGATGGACTTTCAAAACTACACAGAGACTAACATAGACATATTATACCCACGTTCAATGATGAAATATACGAGAAGGTTATAGTTGAAACAACAATATTTATTCTTGAAACATAAGTAGGCATCAGACATGAATGATATGAACATGATCATTGCAATTGAGCTGTGAGACCACACTGTTGCTCTAGCCCAACTACATGTGACAACACAAAGCCCATGGTGACTGTAGAATGGTTAGTATGTCCTCTACTTCAAAGGTACGGCCACTTTTTCACTTAGTAAGCATGAAGAAGGTCTACAAATAAAGTGAATGTGGATGTGAAACTTTGTATTGTTCGATGACAATGACATTGAGTCCAAGTTCGATTCCAACCGACTCAATCCACATCCCGATATCATTTGGCACCAGACTGCGCTGTTTCTTTGACACTCTCTCAAACCATTAATTTGTATAATCAATTACTGGGTGCTGATCGTTGACTGGTACACACCGCTGGTACACCACACACAGCACAATCCAACACACCACATACCACAATACAATAACATGCATGAAATCTAGCACAGTGCAATGCAATAAAAAATAGAACTACACAATACAATACATAACATATAACACGAAATATACATGGCAATAAAGACAGAATCGTGCCTTAGGTTCAATATAAATTCTACTAGAGACATGTGAAACATGCATTTTATACTGAATGCATACACTTACTTTATATGGGTTGAGCAGTGAGTCACTAGTACAAATACGTGAGAGTTCCTCAAGAGCACAAGTAATGAAAACGGTGTTTAGTTAAGTCGTGATTCCACGTTAGGGCATCATGTCCAGTAATCTGAGTAAATTTCAAAGTGGATAGTTTCTTCTTGAAAAGATACCAAGTTGCTTGGCTATGAAGAATAAGACGTCTAGTACTGAAGAATGTTGAGAATGTCTTCCCACTCCATCGTACATCTGTCATTGCATCTCCACAATGCTCTGACGAGGACCAGGCCAGTGGCGGATCTGCCGTTCTTCTCCTTCCACTTGGTCAGCATGTGTACAACCTGCATATACAGTGAACGTGGGTGTGCAACTTTGATTTGCTCCATTTTAACGAAAGTAAGTCCCAGCTCGATCCCGACAGACTCGTATCCTATACCAATGTGGCTTCCAACACGACTGAGTTCTCGTGCAGATACAGGTGTATCCAGTTGGTCTTCAGTTACAGCAAGTGCGTGGCTCCATGGTGTTTGCCCTACAAGAATCAAATCACAATAAGCATAGTCTGTACCAATACGTGTGCGTTTTATGTATTAGATTGACATTCAAAATTCACATAAGTTAGTGATTTGTTATGTATGTTAAAGTCGGAAAGAAATAGTAGAACATGTAGCTAATAGACCGGTATGTATAAAGAAAACATTTCGGGAGTACACATAAACCGACTGGACCTGATAAAACATATTAAACAAACAGTCCGTCTTTTAATTAAAAGAAACCATTAATACGATTGAACTTACCTCCATGTGCCAACTGGTGTTCATACTGGGAGGCAATGTGGTTGTTTGTGTTGAACAGTTTCTGGAACCAAAACGTACAAAATGAAATGTATTCCTTTGGGCATGGAGAATCCAAATACAGGAGGTTAAAGAAAAGCTGTCACTTTTTGGGGCAAATTTACAGACACAAACAAACACATGAACTGTGACGCAAAGACAGTCCAGTAGTGAGACACGTCTAGACCTACCTGATATCGGGGTCTTGGCCAGCATGAAATGTTACCCATGATGTTGGTATCTGTCGCGTTCAAATAATGAATGTGATATAGTTGCCTTCGCGTTTACTTATAGACTGTAGTGGGGATTCCCCGTTTGCTTGCACATTCTTGTGCGCCTTGATGTCCGGTGCGGATTTTCGGATTCTAGGAACCAGGACGATCTTTCTGATATCAGCGGCGACGGTACAAACGCATTCACCAGTCACTGGGTCAGTTTTTGTTGTTGTATTTATACTGGGTTTGTTCGAAGTGTAGGCTCATTGAGTTAACTTTGATATTTCCCGTCATTTTGTAGAAAACTAAAAAGGCACTCTGCATGCCTCTAAGAATGCACTCTGTCACTCACTAAGGGTGGGTAGTTAACGCCATAAATATAAGAAATATTCCATCCTCGGTTCCTACGACATTATCAACATTTTAATTAATACCTACCTATGACGAGAGTACATTACACAACACAATATACCACAACACACAAGGATCACGTTAGAAAGTCTACCCTAGACTGGGTATGCCGGGGTGCTGGGTATGCTCGTCAAGCTGACGCAACATCCACCTACACGACCCTCTTGCAGTCACATGACATTACTCCACCCATACTGTTCGTAATGATTATCAAAATGCCCGACTGTAAGTAATATGTAACTCTTAACAAAACGATCGTCCTTGAGAAGTCAAGGGTTGCCCGGATTCTCGGATTGCTTTGTGGCAGCGTAGCAACATCCTAAACGGAACTACACATTCAGTTGTGGTAGTGTATATGTTTAACAATGGCGTAATGTGACTATATGCACCTCTTTCTATAATGCATTTGGAACAATACTTACGAAAAGTATATTATATATATATATATATATATATATATATATATATTGTTTATTATGTATTAGGAAACTAAAATGACTCTTTTTAAACTGATTGTGTATCTTAACCATGTATGAATGTGCACAAATACAAATGCACACAATGTTAACCTCCAGTCCGAAAATCCGACATATGTCAGTCAAGGCTATAAATAAACATATCGCTAGATGACTGTAATCGCCATTGTGTATACACAAGTACATGTGACACTGGGAAAGGGCTTATCCTCACTTTGCCACCAGGTCACCAAGGATAACTAAATTGGTGAATATGAAAATAATTCAATGAAAGAATTAGTATTATTTAATTGTTTAATTGGTGATTAGTTATCATATGAGGAGTTCATTCCAAACAGTTGTGGTGGCAGACGCTTTGTGTATTAGGGTTTCAAGTACTGGGAGAAGAGAACTAGAGGTACCAGCATACACTGGAAATGCTGTTTATTTACTTGTCAAGGAACGATAAACACTACTTTTATCAAGTAAAAGAAAACACGTACATCATTGAAGCAAGATATATGTTTGGTGATATATGAATTATATTAGTGTTCAAACAACCAACTGTATAAACAACCCGTTCTTGTTATTTCAAGTGATACACGAGCCAGCCTGGTATTCACAAACCATTGCATTTCTCATAGCATTCAGAATTTCACTTTATTTCCCTGTTATCATACATCTCACTATTACCTCAATCTGTCCCTTTCGAACATCGTGTTCACATGTGTTAAGTTTAAACAATTGTTAAGGGTCCAGCGTAGACAATGTACTATCAGTCGTGAGTACTGAAGGAATACGTTTGCAGAAAATCTAGCTGATCCAAGGGAGGTCACTCTTCGGATTGGGAAAAGCGATTTGGGGAACACTTCCAGCTAATAATCACTTTTTATGTGGTATGAATCGGACGGTAATTTTGATACAGACATGGATACACCTTTTGCGAACGTCCATGCTATAATGATAGGAGTATGTCAGAAAGAGTATAAGAAAAGTGGAAATATGTTCGGCAACAGACTTCATTTTCACCTCTCGAATGCTCGATGCAAGGGATAAAAAGATATATCACACTTGTCATACAACATGGTGCAGAGGTTGCCATGCATTTCTGATTTTTCTCTGTGCGTAAGCAAAGTGGTGTGAGGAGTGTCTCATAGATCAGGTGTTGGGTTTGTCATATAAATTCCATGTCAAGCTATTTATAGAATGTAAGAGAGGATATTATTCAATGCGTGGTACTTAAAATCGGATACTCGGAAGTTCGGCCACGAGTACAAATGTATAGGTACATCTAAGGGAACAGCCAGCACGATACGACTACTAGTAAATAGTGTGACTTAGTAAACTGGCTCTAATTCGGCGTTATTTAGACGTTGATATGGTTTACCGGTTCATTTTTAAATAACATATATAAAAGACATGTTCATGTCTCTCTGTCCATGCATTAATGGTGTGCATCTATGGGTACATGTCGCTGCTCAACACAACCTGTTAGCACCACATGTGAAACGAAACAACCTTCGACCAGTCGTATATCCTTACCAGGAAATAGTCTCACATATAAGACACAGTAGTTGTATCGAATCAGCAAAATCGTTATGATTAATCATTCTGAAAGATACTACGATCGCCAAATCTTGTATAATAGTATTTTAAAAGAGAGACAACAGTTGACAATACACTTCTTCTCCTTCCACTTGGTGAGAATGTGTGCAACCTGCTTGTACAGAGAACACTGGTGTGCAACTTTGCCTTGCTCAATTGTAAGGAGGGTAAGTCCAAGCTCGATCCCGACAGACTCGAACACGATCCCCAAGTGACTTGCAACACGACTGAGATCCGCCCTTGAAACAGGCTGCTTTAATGTTTCCTCATCTGCATCTTAAAGCAAGGTGCAACATGAAGGACCAAGAAAATATGTTTAAATACATACTTTGAAAACAGTAGGTAAAAATGATTAAATCATGATTATTTCTCTGAACGATGACAGTAATGTTTACATGAAATGTAATAGTTTCAACGTAGTCATCCAGCGAGTATAACAAGTAACATTTAAAGTAACGAACCCAGTATAGTTGTTGATTGATTGCAGGGACGTACCACCTCAGTGGCTAATCTCTGGAAGAAAACGTAAACGTCTTTCAACCCGTAAATACAGTTTTCCCACAGGCACATGATATACGAGTTGATTGTCTCTATGAAGACCCAGGTTTCTACAGAAATGAGTGAGTCCACTTGCAAGTAGGGTAGGTAAACTGGGGTGTAGGTGAAATGAGACTGTAGGGGTAAGGGTGTAAACCTTTGACAATAGTAGATATGAATGATTTAATCCTGATTATCTCTCTGAACGATGACAGTGATGTTAACATGACATGTGATATCAGTAACGTAGTCTTCATCTAGCGAGTTTAACACGTAACATTTACGAACCCAGTATATTGTTATCGATTGATTGGAACGTACGATCCCAGAGTCTACTCTCTGTAAAGAAGAGTAACCTGCATTCAGACTGTAAATATTATATTCCCAGATGTACATGATATACGGGTTCGTTATCAATGCAAGTGTGTAAATGAAAGGGGGTATTCTATAATAGTGACCCTGTAAGGTTTGGAGTCGTTGTAACACTATGTAAGTTGCATCAACCCGTGTCCGATAGATGATGGGGATAAGATGGGGTTTATCACTATGCTGAAGATCAGGAGGGGACACCCCACGGTGTCTGCACCTATTGCCCAAGGTAGAGATACAGTCGGCCATGATAGATGGGTGAAAAATGGGGGCATTAACTATAGCCTGTTGCAGTAAGAAGACTTAAAAGAAACTTAAAGAAAAACTCCTAAAATACTTCAAGAGCAGTGGTATGACGCGCGTACCCCGAGAAACATGGGCCAGCTACTATCCACCGTACACAACGTACACAAACAGATAAATAAAAGGATCGTGAAAGAACTGTCTAAGACGTCCCAGATACCAGAGTCCAGGCCAACATCGAAGAACATTACCCATGTTGTACGTTTTCACTATCACTGATAATAGTAAATAGATGAGTCTAAACTGAAATGATAAATATAACCTGTGTATTGTCATAAGTGTATGTCTCTAGCCGATTTCGGATTTTGGATTCTAGTATATGATTTCGGATTTCAGACGATATGACTGACTTTTATGGATATTGACAGATTTATCAGGCGTTGGTTATTGTGTGTAGTCATGTTACATTAGCTTGTCCAGAAATGACGAATTATTAGATCAGTATATTCTTGTGACACGGGCAATAGATTCAGACAATTGTGTATTTGTTATGTCTTTCAGCCGGGATGTACAAAAAGTATAACAGCCAGTACCTGATTCTCTGGGAAATTGTCACTTGGTTGACACATGTCATCGTGCCCCACTTGCGTAGATCGATGCTCATGCCGTTCATCACTGGATTGTCTGGTCCAGAATCTATTATTTGCAGAAAGCCGCCATATAGCTGGAATATTGCTGAGTGCGGCGTAAACCTAATCTCATTCACTCAGGGCAATTGATATGAGACGTAACGTCACTGGTCAAAACTGCTAATTTGATGAAAATGATTTATAATTTTCTTACACACATGACCAAATCTTGAAATGTTGAAACGTAACAGGTGTACGTTTCATAAAATGCATAACAAACAATTTTATTTATGCAGCTGTATGCAGAATGTTATTGACATAATATATTGTCCAGTACAAATAATCTTACTTTTATTAAAGATACTGAAATAAATTCACAATAAATTTTAATTCCACAACATATAGATCTGATATGCATCGTTATCAATAAAAAGTACTTTAGGCAACAGTGTTAACGGTGTGGAGAGAGAGAGAGAGAGAGAGAGAGAGAGTCTTTATTTCCTCCAGACGATCATCCGAAGATCAAACATATTATATACATGTAGATACAACAAACAGGCAAAGTTACAAAATTGATATAGATGTATATACAATTATATTAATCAAGATGAATACCTAAAGCTACAATTTACATAAGAACATACATGTATAAGTGTATACAATTATTTTATACAAGAAACAGTGGACATATATCATTATAAATCTGCAGAGATCAATCAGTGTAACATTGTAGGAGATGTCGTCTTATTCGGTAAATGTATAAAGAAAATCGTAAAATGATTGTTTCCCATGTCCCTTGATCAACAGTATCATTAAAAACAGTTTCACCTCCAAATAGAAAAGAGAGCATGTCGAGTTCATCCTGTGATTCAAAGGCAACATAGGTGTCCACATCAAGATTGTCAATCATAAACACAAAAATCGTTTCTCTCAGTGTGAAGTTGTTCACAGTGTAGGAGTATATGAAAATCATAATCATAAGTATATTTGTTGCATAGGTTACATTCTTTAGATATTTTGCCACGTGATGAGATTTTAATACATATTTGGAGGGCAGATTTATAATTGGGATGCAAGTATGCCAATTGCCAGAGGATATGATAGTTTAACTTGGAATGGACCCGTGCATAAAGCGTCATGTTTGTATTAATTGAGGTTTGCATAACCCATCTGTGTTCTTCATAGCTATGTACAGATGTATTTACAATTTTTCGCCATTCGTACTTTGGAGGGAATACACCTTCTTTAATATATTTATCTATGTGTACATGTAAATTATATTTGTAGAGTACTGATAGTAGATCATCACAGATTGAAGGGGATTTTGTAGATGTGGTTATTGCTGCACAAAATATGTTTTGGCAAAATTATTACAAGAGATTTTGCATAGACGTCCAAGAAAAATGAGTTTACATTTGTCGATGTAACCAATGAGTGTCCACAATCCCAGATTTGCAATAGTAGAGTCTGTTGGTGATCTTTTATCGAGCCCCTGCACAATACGAGCAAAATATCGTTGTGTAACTTCAAGTGCATCTGCTTGTTGACCTCTAATGTTAGGTAATATTTCACAGCCATAGAGACTTGTTGTAAGTATCATTCTCAGCCAGATTTTGACGCATGTGAATGGATGGAGTTGAGAGTGATGAAGTCCCACCGATCTTAGGGAATTTATGTTTTTGTCTTGCTTTCTGGCAATACCTAACGATTCTTGTTTTGTTGAGAGATTATCAGTTAGGAGAACACCTCCATAGGTAGTTGATTCAGACTGGGAGATAGGCGTATCACCAAGGCGGTACTGGAAGTTAGAACAAGTGGATTTTCGTTTGCTGAAGACAACTATAGTACTTTTAGCTGGGTTGTAGGTCAAACGCCATTTGGAGGCATATGACGACACGATGTCTAATGATGATTGTAAACCTTTAGGTGATGCACTAATAAGCGTGGTATCGTCAGCAAGCAAGACTGCAGGAACATGCATACCGTATACACAAATACCACAACTGGCTTCTCTGAGAGAAGTGATAAGGTCATTTATAAAAATAAGGAAGAACCAAGCTGAAATAACTCTTCCTTGGCCAACACCTTGCTTGACACAATATGTATCTGATCTCTCGCCCTGGTAAGAAACAAAGGATTCGCTATGAGTATAACAGTGATATAAAAGATTCCAGGTATTGCCGCTTATACCAATTTCATGCAATTTATAAAACAATCCATCGTGCCAGATTCTGTCAAAGGCTTTTTCGTTGTCAAGAAAGGCAGAGAAAACAGCAGAATCTCTATGCATATAAAATTGAATACTTTCCATGAGCGTGAATACAGACATAATGGCTCCATGTTGGCGTCGAAAGCCAAATTGTAACATATCCGGAAAATCTGGCCTTGATTTTGTTAATTTATGTTCGATTCTTTTAAGAAGGAGCTTTCAAAAAGCTTACCGAGACAAGATGTTAAGGTGATACCTCTGTAATTTCGTGGGTCACTTTTGTCTTTTTTTGTCTTTATATATTGGTATAACCTTACCGAGTCTATATTCCTTTGGGACATATTGAGAGGTAGTGATAGCATTGAATAGTTTGCATAGATGGGTGGTGATAAAGTCACCTGCAAAGATGATGTGTTCATTTGTAATTCTATCAGGGCCAGGTGATTTGTTTTTACTCAGAGATTTAATGGCATCCTTAACTTCACTGAAGGAGAAATCCTTTTCAAGTTCTTCATCATAGTCGTGATGGGAGATTTTTATATCAGTAACCTTTTTAGATACATGATCTTTAAAGTCAGAGTCAAATTTATCTGACTCGTGTGGTTGAGCTAAATCTGAGAAATATTTCCCCCAAATTCTACAAATGTCAAGGGGTGTTGATCCACTCGCTTCCCCGTATGTAAGAACAGGGACATTAGTAACAGTTGCTCTCTGTTTTCGAATGTTTTTATAAAAAGAGTTTACATCCATTTCAGCTGAAGCTTCGATTTCTTTCAGCATTTCATTTCTATTATGCCTTTTGGATTGTCGGAAAGTCGCCGAAAGTTACGCTTTTCATCTTTATAGGCTGAGCGTAATTGAGATGTTGGATCACGAGGTTTATCATTGTTTACCCATTCGCGTCGAGCAACGCGCATGCGGTAGTGAGCATCATTTAACCCGTCCGATTTCCAATATGGTTTTAAGTATGGCTTATAACTGCTATGTGGTATGGTGTTGACACCTGCATGTAATAAGGCAGTGGTAATCATATCATTATACGTATCAATGGTGTTTTCCTTGTGTTCGTCTACAAGGGAAGGATAATGATATTGTATGTAATATTCAACTGAATATTGATAGGAGCCTATATCATTTTCATTGGCTCTTTCCCATTTGGGAATACCGTAGTAATCTCCACTGCTGTACTGTTTAACTTCCTTCCTGAAAGATTGCTTTTTCATGCATGCTGAACCCTGTAGTAATCACTCGGCTGGCACGCACTCACACACACACACGCACACTCACATACAGTCACGCACGCACACTGACAGACAGACACATACACACATGCACTCGAATACACACGCACGCACGCGCACACACACATACATACGTACGTACATACTTACTGACATATACAGACAAACAGACAGACAGACATGCAACATATTCCTTTAACTAACATGCTCACAGTATACGAGTAGCACAGAAAACATGACGATACACGACCACATGACTATCACACACACACACACACACACACACACACACACGTATACATACATACAACATATTCCTTTAACTAGCATACTCACAGTATACGGGTAGCACTGACAGCATGACGATACACGACCGCGTGACTATGAGGTATACAATCTGAAAACTATCTTCTGTGTCAAGATATAGTCAAACACTTCCGCATTGGGGAAATCCCCACATCACGTTATGACGACGCAAGCTTTTTTACTTTGGAAAACATGTTATTGAGTAGTCTTACAGTTGTATAACAAGCTTTGAAAAGTATTTTAATCATATCAAGGAGTACTGTAGTCACGTGGTGGTATGAATGGAAATGGTGTTGGCAAGACTAGAGCCACAATCACGAACTTTGTACTGTAAAGTTACTAGATCTGGTCCCGATAATGAATTAGTTCAATGAGCTTTCTGAATACACACATGTCCCCTTATCGTGATCGGTTTAACGCGTACGGTACATGTCCACGGGACCAGTACGTACGGTTTGTAAGACTAATTTTGCAATTGCATCAGAGCCATGTAGGACATGAAAACTTGCTATTTGGTTTGTGGAGGACATAAAAGTTTATTATTGCATTGTAAAGCTGAACATATCCATGCATTACATGGACTCCCTGCGTAGCAGCAAGAACTGTTGGAATTCTATGCCTATCGATATACACAGGTAGTGGCGTCTATACTACTGTCTCAGACTGTCACAACGGACAGGGATCCTCACGTGTGTTCCACCGTCTCACTTTATCGGTAAACCCAGACAGCATGGCTAATATTGTTCGTGTTGGTCAAGATTCCGACAGCAGGGATGTTCATATTCGCCCAGTGTGCCGTCTCTTAGAATCTCAGCGCATTGTGATTTCATTGTGCATTTATGTATACATGTACGATTTCCCTACCTGTTGCGTAGTGACAGCTGTTGTTTCTGTTTTAAAACTGAAAGTTTACAACATTTTGATTTCAGAGGCCCCAAGGGATATTTTTTATCATGTGTGTTGATATGATCCTAGATAATGGCCAAGACAGACAGCAAAGTAACCTACAACCACGAGCAGACAAACAGAGGTACGCCCAATCTCATTTACAATCAAAGGTACGAGCTCACCATAATTCCCAATTTCTATGTGTGCATCTAAATATTTCTGCTATACAGTGTACTCCTCTTAACCGACATCGCTCGGGGCCGGTGGAAAATGTCGGATTAAGAGATGTCGTTTAGAAGGAGTTTTGAGAAACTCAATCTAAAATTTATACTGTACACAGACAAAATTAAACAACCACAGTGAAATGTATGTTTATAGCAACGTCTCTTTATATAAAATATTCACTATGTAATAGCAAATGATACAATATTTAATTATACTTAATGATGAATAAAGAAGTCAGTCATGGTGGTTTGGTGGGTGGTCAGAAGTTTTTTGCTTAAGAGCACAGTGAGTGCCTTACACAACTCTTGTGCATTTATCCATGCGACAACGAATCATAACGAACACCTAACATGTGATTTCACCAAGCTATGTATCCATTAAACAAGTAATTAGCAAGGAAACACACAGAGACACGCACACACAGACACAGACAGACAGGCACGCACGCGCGCTCGCACACGCACACACACACACACACACACACACACACACATCACACTCACACACACACACACACACACACACACACACACACACACACACACACACACACACACACACACACACACACACACACACGCACACACATTGCATACGGCCTGGATTGCGGCTCCAGTATCCCATGTACACGCTCAGGGTCTAAGGATCAGGGCACACAAATAGATACAACGATGCTAACCGAAAGAATAGTCACCCTTTATGCTTATCATAAATACATTCACCCAGAAATATCCTTATTGTTAACATGAAATCTTGAAATCTTTTGTGTTGGTAAAAATCATGATTTCTATGCGACAATCATTATTTTAGACACCATGTAAACAGGAAATGTTAGTTCATTTAATTGTTTTGCTCATTGATTTGATATATCTGGGCGGCGAGCAGCCATCATAATCAAGTCAAACCCATTGGATTTATGCCGGTAACATTCCTAGATTTGGCTAACTGTCATGGTTGGCGTTGACTGAAGAATGTTGAGAATGTCCTCCCACTCTATCGTACATCTGCCATTGCATCTCCACAATGCTTTGACAAGGACCAGGCCAGTGGCAGATCTGCCGTTCTTCTCCTTCCACTTGGTCAGCATGTGTACAATCTGCATATACAGTGAACATGGGTGTGTAACTTTGCCTTGCTCCATTTTAACGAGAGTAAGTTCAAGCTCGATCCCGACAGACTCGAACCCGATCCCCAAGTGACTTGCAACACGGCCGAGATCCGCCCTTGAAACAGGCTGCTTTAATGTTTCCTCATCTGCATCATAAAGCAAAGTACGGAATGAAGGACCTAGAAAATATGTTTTAGTCAGTAAATACATACTTTGAAAATAGTAGATGTAAATGATTAAATCATGATTATCTCTCTGAACGATGACAGTAATGTTTACATGAAATGTATTAGTTTCAACGTAATCATCCAGAGAGTATAACCAGTAACATTTAAAGTAACGAACCCAGTAAAGTTGTTGATTGATTGCAGGGACGTACCACCTCAGTGTCTAATCTCTGAAAGAAAACGTAAACGTCTTTCAACCCGTAAATACAGTTTTCCCACAGGCACATAATATACGAGTTGATTGTCTCTATGAAGACCCAGGTTTCTACAGAAATGAGTGAGTCAACTTGCAAGTAGGGTAGGTAAACTGGGGGTGTAGGTGAAATGAGACTGTAGGGTAATGGGTGTAAACCTTTGACAATAGTAGATATGAATGATTTAATCCTGATTATCTCTCTGAACGATGACAGTGATGTTAACATGACATGTGATATCAGTAACGCAGCCCCCATCTAGCGAGTGTAACAAGTAACATTTACGAACCCAGTATATTGTTATCGATTGATTGGAACGTACGATCCCAGAGTCTAATCTCTGTAAAAAGTGTAATCAGCATTCAGACTGTAAATATTATATACCCAGATGTACATAATATACGGGTTGGTTGTTCAGAGAGTAAATGAAAGGGGTATTCTATAATAGTGACCGTGTAAGGTTTCGAGTCGTTGTAACACTATGTAAGTTGCATCAACCCGTGTCCGATAGATGATTGGGATAAGAACGGGGTTAGGGAAGGCTTATCACTATGCTGAAGATCAGGAGGGACACCCCACGGTGTCTGTGCCTATTGTTCAGTCGGCCATGATAGATAGGTAAACAATGGGGGCATTAACTATAGTCTGTTGCAGTAAGAAAAACTCCTAAACTACTTCAAGAGCAGGGGTATGACGCGCATAGCCCGAGAAACATGGGCCAGCTGCTATCCACCCTAAACCACCTATCCAATCTGTCGCAATAGTCCTGACATTAATCCTATACAAACAGACAAATAAAAGGATCGTGAAAGAACTGTCTAAGAGTCAGGCCAACATCAAAGAACATTACCCATGTTGTACGTGTTCACTATTACTGATAATAGTAAATAGATGAGTCTAAACTGAAATGATAAATATAACCTGTGTATTGTCAAAAGGGTATGTCTCTAGCCGATTTCAGATTTCATTTCGGATTCTAGTATATGATTTCGGATTTCAAGCGATATGACTGACTTTTATGGATATTGACAGATTTATCAGGTGTTGGTTATTGTGTGTAGTCATGTTACATTAGCTTGTTCAGAAATGACGAATTATTAGATCAGTATATTCTTGTGACACGGCAATAGATTCAGACAGTTGTGTATTTGTTATGTCTTTAAGACCGGCTGTACAAAAGTATAACAGCCAGTACCTGATCCTCTGGGAAATTGTCACTTGGTTGACACATGTCATCGTACCCAAATTACATAGATCGATGCTCATGCCGTTCATCACTGGATTGTCTGGTCCAGAATCTATTATTTGCAGAAAGCCGCCATATAGCTGGAATATTGCTGAGTGCGGCGTAAACCTAATTTCATTCACTCAGGGCAATTGATATGAGACGTAACGTCAACGGTCAAAACTGCTAATTTGATGAAAATGATTTATAATTTTCTTACACACATCACCAAATCTTGAACTGTTGAAACGTATCAGGTGTACGTTTTATAAAATGCATTACAAATAATTTTATTTATGCAGCTGTATGCAGAATGTTATTGACATAATATATTGTCCAGTACAAATTATCTTACGTTTTTATTAAAGATACTGAAATAAATTCACAATAAATTTTAATTCCACAACATATAGATCTGATATGCATCGTTATCAATAAAAAAGTATTTTAGGCAACAGTGTTAACGGTGTGGTATTAATGCTTGTTATATTGTATGTAACATTCATTCCTGAATGATTGTAACCACTCGGCTAGCATGCACTCACACACACACGGTGTGCATATCTTTCACTGATTTCGGATTTCGGATTTAAGATTCTTGGCATGCAGCCAACCTTATGTCGTGTAATAACCAGCTGCGTAACAATAAAGCGGACAGTCCTAGTTTCGCTTTCGTTTTGCTATGTAGACTGATCGGTCCAGTCACACAAGACAGGGTAGCTATGGATTGGGTGGCCGGAGAGGAGGTAGCTCCCTACTTGACGGGAAGAAACAGGGCTCTGAAGCTCACTGAAGTTCTGAACATACTCGAAAACCCCGATGACACACGGGCTATAGTAACACCACCCGCTAAACCCCGCGGAGGAGACGGATACCTGTACAGAGTTGAGGCAGACACGGCGGAAGGTAGGTGAACCAGTGCATGTACTGAAATTTAAACACACCCGAGATAGCCTCTGATGATTATTGAATTAGGGGGTGTAAAACCAGAAATAAGTATCAATGCGTATGGTGAGTTAAGTGAGCGGGGGATATAGGTTTGAGCTCCGTCCGTTGTTGGGACAAATATTCTCTAAAACCGTTATAGACGGGGAAACCAAACATGGTATGTGTTTTGAAGACATGAATACCTTGAAAACGAAGGCTTTGGGTTCGTCATGTTTGTGTTTGTTTCTAGCCACGTTACGCCATTACGCTACTTTACCAAATATTGACCGAATATTCTTAAAAATAAATCCACTTGTAGAGATACATCGACGCCGACCGGCTAGTCGATCATAAAACAAATAAAGTTGAACTGCATGACGTGGTGTGATTGTCAGATATGGTATATATAGACGTCAGGTCTAAATATAGCCGGAAATGCCCACAACTTCGGATATCCTGCATACGAGCAGGATCTGTATCGGGAATAGCAATGCTCATGTTTCCCTATTGGGTGAGGTTGGGTGAGGTGAGGTGAGGTGAGGTGAAATGGGGTTCAACGTCATACTAAAGAATATTTGGCTCATATGACGACGTGCACAAGTGTGTATGTGTGGCTGCTTGTACTAGCCCACATGTAAGCTGGTTCTCCTTTCATTCTCACTCAACATGCACTCATTTACTCTAATGCGTTGTCGCATGATTGTAAGGGCAAAAATATTGAACTTCTTCACAGAAGTTAGGTTGGAAATGGAGGTACATTGGGTTTTCTGTGTTAATTTACCATTTCCATAAAACGTAAAACTTCACATTTTAGTTAAAAGTTGCATGTCGCCAGCGACGGTATATTTATTTCTTGCATCACAAATATCACTATTGATAGTGCATATTATCTTTTCATGCATCATACAGAAGATGCCATGCTGAATTGTACTGTGAGGTAATAATAGTAATAGTCCGCTTATATGGCGCTCATATCCAGGTACATTGCCCGCTCACGGCGCTACGTACATTACTATCCCCGGTCACTAGGACACTGTCGTACTTTCCGATACGTTTTCAACTCACTGGGGAGTATACAGCCATGCTGACTATTAGGCGCAACGAACTAAACACTCACATTGCAAGCACATCCTCACGGGTACCCATTTTACAGCTGGGTGAACTGAGACAATGTGGATCTAAGTATCTTGTCCAAGGATACTACGCAAATGTGCCCACCTCGGGACGAGAACCTAGGTGCCTCCACCGGGGATCGAAACCGGGTCTTCAGCGTGATAGGCAGACGCCTTACCACTGCACTACTGTGCTACACAAGGTGGTCATTTAATCTAATATTTGAGGGTATTTTAGTGAAACTTCAATGAAATTCCACTGTCGCCAATTCTTTGGTATCTTACGTTATGCTCCAAAAGGAAGAAAACAACATAAAAAGAGAAAAAGTATATCTAGTAACTTTAAGAAAGTAATCGCTCATGCTTTACTGAAGACACTGAACATCAAATCCATTTGTTGTAATAACTTGTTAATCTATAAATATGTTGGGATGATACAATCATATACAGTATAGTTAAGGAGTTCTTTTATGTTACGACGTTGTAAGACCTTATAACTAACCTGAACACATCTATATGATCATCTGGCAAGGAGTATACAGCCTAGTTCTTTTCATGGCTCCTATTTTCGCACGCTATCATTTGTTTAACTTGCGTGGCTCATAATAATGACTGATGCATTAAACGTTACGTATTCTACGTTACGGGATTTTACGTTACAGTTCCATATATGGTTATTTAATATCACATAATGTGCATACGTCACCAACAAATTTGATGACGCCATAAAACATGTTGCGTCCTTCATGCTGATTTCAATGTGCGTACTGCTCATGATCTGAAGCTCTGACGGGTTTAATCATCGGTATAAAAGTACTGAACTTTCAACCTTATGATTTTTGTATATGTGTACAAGTCAAACTATCAAACGTTTTTCAATGCGTGTAATGAAGAAATTCTATTGATATGTATCTTGTATCTTGACGTTGACTATAAATATAGAAATGCCAGTGTAAGGCTTTCAATATTACTTTAGATGAACTAGAGATTCTATTTGGAAATTCTTGTCTGAAGTTTCACCAATTGTCTATATAACGGTCAATTTCTATATAATATCTGATTACTCTTTTGATTTATTTGTGGTGAAATTAACTTCAGTTTATTAAAGGATTTCAGCAAACAATTAAAACAAGTTGTGCTATAGTTTTACATATATCTAATATGAAATAAGTCTGTGGGACGTAAAATACACAAGAAAAAATACCCCACTGCAGGTAACTGCCGTTTATTACCAAACCGTAAGACATTATATATTGTCGGTCTGTAGAAGAAATTGTGTTCAGATAAAAATGATTTTCATGATCACAAACGCGGACGTTGGCTGAAAATGAGTGTTTTATAGTGCTAGATCACTGAGATACCATGCTGCAGTTGAGCATGAATACCTCACTCAGACAGAGTATACTGACTCCGAGCCCACCAGTCCTTATTGTACCGATTAATGCCGAGCGCAGGGGCCAACAAGTACCATATTTTAACGTCTTTTGGTATGACGCGGTCGGGGATCGAACCCACCACCATCCGGTCTACGGGCAGACGCTCTAACCACTACACCACGGAGGCGGTTCCCCCTAATATAAAAGAACTATGCAGCAACGCTCCGCTAAGCATACAACAAGCTCTTTATATGCATTCGTGCAGGACAACGCACATAGCTATGTAATCAAAGCGTCTTGAACACTCAATACCACTGCAGCGGCGGATACAGCTTTTTGAGAAAGGGTGCACACTATTGAGAAAGGGGGAATGCACACTTCATTTTCACGACAGTTTCAATCCTCATTTATTTAACTGTCAGGACAAAAGGGGGGGGGGGGGGCATTATGCACCAACATTTTCTTTTTCGAACCGCCACCTTTCATACAGATAAAACGGCAGCTGTAAGTTATGCACTGACACAACATAAGAGACTACTGATTGTCGCAGTGTCAGGCGCGTAGCAAGCCAATTTTTTTCGTGTAAGCTTAATAGGTTGCAAATCTCTATTTTGATAGTATTGAGAACTTGCCCAAACTTTTAAGCCAAAATCATGTGTTATCCCGGGCTTTTTCATTATGGTAGCTATGCCTCTGTATTGAAGTATGCAGAATACGCAGAATATTTAAACGAATTCAGTTAGAAATTTTGAACGCGTGTTTCTTATCGATTAGATGGCAGAGTGACTGCAGTTTGTTGTATTAGTTGTTTGATGCCGCATTCAGCATTATTTCAGCTACATGTCGGCGGTATGTAAATATCGAGTTTGGACCAGACAATCCACTGATTAATATCATGGACATCGATGTACACAAATGGAATGACATGAATCAAACACGTCAGCGAGTCTGACCTTACGATTCCGAAGACAAGAGTTGTAAACCGGGGATATAGCAAAATAAAAGACGGCCATTTTTTATGATGCACCTGGTCTATTGTTCAAACACCTTTATGGCTTCATTATGTAGGTGTATGTGACCTTGTACTGACCTCATTCTGTAGAGGCAGAGACTATACT
Organism: Haliotis rubra; assembly: GCF_003918875.1. Lineage (NCBI taxonomy): Eukaryota > Metazoa > Mollusca > Gastropoda > Lepetellida > Haliotidae > Haliotis > Haliotis rubra. The sequence goes on from NW_025765667.1 coordinate 49,027, forward strand.
GGAACCTATGACCCTCATTACACTAATGAGGAAGCTTCTCGAAGCTTAGACCTCATTCTGTAGAGGCACAGACTATACTGGAACCTATGACCCTCATTACACTGATGAGGAAGCTTCTCGAAGCTTAGACCTCATTCTGTAGAGGCACAGACTATACTGGAACCTATGACCCTCATTACACTAATGAGGAAGCTTCTCGAAGCTTAGACCTCATTCTGTAGAGGCACAGACTATACTGGAACCTATGACCCTCATTACACTAATGAGGAAGCTTCTCGAAGCTTAGACCTCATTCTGTAGAGGCACAGACTATACTGGAACCTATGACCCTCATTACACTAATGAGGAAGCTTCTCGAGCGATAACACAAATCTGTAGACATTTCTATCACAAATACATGATTCTTACATACAAATAATACTGTATGCCTACTACTTCACGGTTGAGTGAATCTCTCTAGACGCTTGAATGAGTATTGTGTTTGAACACTCCAGGAGGCCTACCGTCCATACAAAAAAAGATTTGGTGTCCGCACGCATCCATGATATCTTAAGGAGAGCATCGGACACCAGGCGCGTAGCAAGCCATTTTTTCATGTAAGCCCGATAGGTTGCAAAGCTGTATATTTCGATAGTATTGAGAGCTTGTCTAACCTCTTTAGCAACAATCATGTGTAAGCCGGGGCTTTTTCTGCAATGGTAGCTACCCCTGGAAACATGTCTGCTCAGTTCAGTGTCTAAAACAAGTGAAGTATGAGCTTCACCTGTTCAGGTGATCATTAGGATTTCAAGTGGAACAACGCAGAAGAGTCCACTTGTCCCTGATGGAAATGACTTTCATCATAAAACATGGGTGTGTTGACGATCGTCTCAGCATTCATTTTCGAGCCATCTGGGGAGTTTTAGGGAGACACTTGGCAGTCGTAGGGAGCCATCTGTAACGACATCTGTGGAGCTTCTACTCGACTTTTCTTTCTATAAAGATTGTTATCTCTAGAATAGGAGACAGAGGTAGCATCTCTCACTAGACATCAGTAATTGAGGCCTCCGTTGTTGTATCTCTTCAACAAAACTGACCCCTTGGTAGGGGCTAGCTTCAGCTTCTTCAACAGCACAGCTGACTTGTTGATAGCAATCTGCATTGGATTCATTGGAGTCCTTGATGTTTTGAGACTCTTGGGCTTTTTGGCTTCTTTCTTCTCCCACATATCAGCAATGTCGAAAACTTTGGAAGTCCAAACTTCCTATCGTCAAGCTCGCCTATCTCTAACTGATTCTTGAATGCACAGAGACTCTTGGTTGGTGTATGGGTGTTTGCTGTCTTCTTCTGCTACTTTTGTTTCTTCTTTGGAGATGAAACAACAGTAGTTGCAGGGTGTACCTAGGGAGGTATTCTTTTTCGAGTGACGGTCCTTGGCATCATATCTGTAACCTCAGCTGGATCTTTGGAGAACAAAGGTAACATACAGGTAGCACGCCGGTGATCATAGCTGGGTGGGTGAGCCCAGAGCACTACATCATTGCGCAAGGGCATAGGACGTCCATTCCTCAACTTGAGCATGATTGCTTGGAGCTTTTTTAAAAATGTCTCCCTGCACATCTTTGCCACCTCTTAGTAACAAGCAAACAGAGTTGTTAGCGTTGTCAGAGAGCAGTTGTAAGTTGTCTTGGTGATAAGAAATTCAATAAATGTCATCGTCAGTCAACTCACAGAAACGGTCCATTAACCCGTGCTGTGTCTCACTTTTAGGACAAATACCTGCCAACTTGCGGATGATCAATGGTATCTTTTGCTTCATCACATGGATCCTGTCTTGAAGATCACTGTAGTTGGTCTTGTATAAGTCACTTTGAGACATCATGTTATTGTGGAGATTGGCAATGTCAGAAGCAATGTCAGCGCCTGACAGTGAGGTCATGTTGACGAAAGTATTCATGATGACTGTTAGTGTCAAACTGATATACTATCCTTAAAATTTAGGAGCTTTTATATACAAGAAGCAACCAGATTAAACCAGATCACACCTTCCAGAATAGATCATACTCTTACCATCGTGATGAGGTCATCAGGTCATGTTTCGTTATTGATAAATCTGCTCTAATGGACGGCCTGCAGGTTCGATTCTTTTTTTGAATGATGTTTCATTGCATCAGAGCCAAAATAAAATCAGAAAACTGATTCACACAAAGCGCGAATCGTAGGAATTAAGAGCTAACTGACTAAAATCTTGCAATCATTACACTAATGCCATGTTCTAATTGATTTGTTTCTGTTCTGCAGACTCATGGAAAAATGACAACTACCACTTCAAGCATAATGGTGCCGGGAACAACCGAAGCCAGCGCCCAAGGTTCTCAAGCAGTACTTTGTTGCTTATAAAAGCGATGGCAACACTACCAAGGCTTTTAAGCGACAAGCATTCAACTTGCTGGAGGGAGAAGTGAAATATATCTTCGTTCACTACATAGGAAAACACACAGTAGCATTATCAGATCCTAAATACGAGAAACGTTTGAATACTCCCGTCCCAAATGGTTCTCAGACAGTGAAAAGTGATGTCAGAACAGCCGGTTTTGGAGATGAAGAAGAGAATGGAAAACTAGAGACATGCGATATGGAATTTGATCATGATCAACCAAACTCTCCTCATGTCTTATCTTCCTGGATGAAGTTAGCTCCAGGAAAAGGACACACGAACCTGATGTTACAGAGAATGTGCATGTGAAAAGTCCTAGACTTTCAGTGGGCGAACGACGAGTCATCGAAAGCACATTGCCGGACAACATCCCGCTGAATGGGTTCGTCATCAGCATGATGAAAGACCGACCGATCTTAGATCATTTACTGAAGATGTGCTTAGAAACGTACACATATTCTTATCGCAAGGTGTGTGTTGAAACTGACAAATTACTGGAAGAAAGACAGAGGAATTTCTGCAGTAGAGAGTCCGTGTTTATCACTGATAGCTGATATCGACCGTAAATGGAAAAATGACCTGGAAGAAGTCTGTAACCGATTGATGTGGTCACGACTTAGTCCGGGGGGTCTTGGCAATGACAAGTGCAAGGAGACGTATCTCAGACTTGTGTCAGCTGTCATAGTAGGTGCATATCACATGAAATCGGACATTGTCCATTTTGTTGACACCCTTCATTTGTACCCACCACATATGACGGGTGACTACTCGGAGACACAGGACGCTGGTGGGGCAGATACTCAGGTGTGCAGGGTTGGGCCTCACAACATACAGAGAAAGCATCTCCTTGACCAGACAGCATGGCTTGGCGATGAGGTAATGTGTACTGTTTCTCGTCTATGACGCTCTTACTGACTTAGATCAATAAAAATGACAATACAAATGTCATTATTTACAATGCCTCGAGCATATCTTTCTCAGGTCGGTAGGTTATGTCAAATTATCACATTACCAATCACATATTTATAGACGAAAACGAGTGAATGAGTATGGTTTTATGTCGCTCTTAGCAATATTCCAGCAATATCCCTTCCGAGAACAACAACGATGATATGGGCTACGCATTGCACCCATGTGGGGAACCGAACCCGCGTCTTCGGCGTGATTTAACCACTATGCTACCCCAACACCCTAAAGGCGAAAATGATAATTGTATTTGTTTCAAATCCTGAAGTTGCGAAGTAGCATATTAACGTGTTCAACTGTTGACTAAACATTTGAAACAGGATATATAGTGCAATAATGCCGTAATGGGTTGATAATAGTATGTGAAGAAAGCGTTTTGTTTAATAAGAATCTGTTAAGTAATTGGCTTTTTGCCTTCATTTTAGGTCATGAATGCGTACATGCTTGTTCTGAAGACCTCGTGGAATAGAATCCGCAGCCGTCACTGCACTGTAATTGATTCCTTCATGGTCAATCGTTGGGAAAAAGAAGAGTATGCTGTGCATCCATGTGAGGTATGTACAAACATAGAACATATTTAATAATATACACTCACTCTGTATGAACGGGTGCGGAATCTGCTCGCATTTTTGTGTCTAAAGAGGATGTTATGTGTTGATTCTCGAGTTGAAACTTAAACGTTAACCGGAATTCAGACCGAAAGAGAACCAGGCTAGCTATTCTCGAAAGCCCTACGAACTAGTTAAGCCCATCCTTAACACATTGGCTACGATCAGAGTTAAGAATTCTTAGGGCTACGAACGTTTCGAGAATAAGGGCCCTGGTGTGAAACCAGCATACACCAAAGAATGGAATCTGTTCGCATTGTTGTCTAAAGAGGATGTTAGGTGTTCATTCTTGTGTTGAAACTTACAATTTAACCGGAAATCAGACCGTAAGAGAACCAGGTGTGAAACCAGCATACACCAAAGAAGTGTGCTACAGCTAACAATTGTATTCTAAAATTGACAGTTCACAAATCAATACAAAGGTTTAACTATGGCAGTACAATCTTCTGTACAAGTAAATATTTAGAGGCAGGTAACTAAAATATCGACGATTATAACAAAACAGGCAATGATGGTAGTTTTCGCCTCTCAGTCACACTAATCACACATGACGCTAGGGCTTGGCCAGATGTGATCATCTTCTGATGACATGAGATGCAATGTGAGACACGAGGCAATAGCCAGTTCCCTTATATGCAGAGTAATCTGTATATGAGGAATATTCTGTGAAACAGAACTCTGTTAGTTTGTTTGTGGCGCTCAGCAATATTCCAGCTATAAGACGGTGATCTATAAATAATAGCGTCTGGACCAGACAATCCAGTGATAAACAGCATGAGCATTGATCAAATGGGAATCTATTACACGTCAGCGTGCATGATCGTGACCACCATCCCTCTAGCTGACTCTTACAAGTTGCTGAAGACCAACTCTGTATAAATACACCACACCACTAAGGTACAATGTATATCATATGAAATACAGCTGCACGGCGTTTAACACTATATCATACCAACTTACCAAGGAAAGTCAAAGCGGCATGGTAAATGTTTCTTTGAAAGCTGTAGTGAGTGAGTGAGTTAGAATTTAACGTCACCTCGGCAATATTTCAGCCATATAGTGACGAGAAATGTTTTACATAAACCAAAAAAATAATTGCTAAATAATTGAAAGCTGTAAGTGATGGTGTGTCCCGCTATTGTGGTTATAGCGACCTTGTACTAAAATGAATACTACTGCTCAAAAATTCAATGAATTTACGAAATGAACAAAATATACAGCAGAAATACATCATGCCAACGACCAACTGACTTGCCTTGTTCTTGTGGTCTTGTGACGGGTGCGGCAGGATGCAATATTGTGTTCCTAACTTGTATCATTGCTATTTGATACTGCTTCATGAATGCAGGGGCGGTGGGGTAGCCTAGTGGTTAAAAGCATTCGCTCGTCACGCCGAAGACCCGGTTCCATTCCCACATGGGCAAAATATGTGAAGCTCATTTCTGGTGGCCCCAGCCGTCATATTGCTGGAATATTGCATAAAGTGGCGTAAAACAAAACTCACTCATGAATACATCACTCACTCCATGAATACAAGTTTATGGGATCGGGTTCGTACAACAGACTCTACATTTTGTCCATTCATTAGGAAATGGTTATGTCCCCTTTGTTTTATGACATCAGGAACTTTTGACGTACACATGGATTCTGATGCCAGTGAACATGCCGCGGAATCAGCACTGGGTGCTACTGGTCGCCAATAGTCAAGATGGAACAGTGGGCGTGGTCAACTCTCAACCTGCCCTTGATGTGGGGATACACTTATTCAACACTGGAGGTAAGTTGGTTACATGGTGAACTATCATCATAGGCTGGGTGTAGACATATACTTTTACAACACTGCAAGTAGGTAAGTCTGCTACAAATGTATGCAGTTAATTACAACCAGTTCTAAATTTGTAGGAATGAGATGTTAAATGAAACAAATGGAGGTAGTTTCTGTTATTATATAAAAAATCTTTTCCAGAAAGTACACAAGTACTCTGAGAGGAGCTGGTGGGTCAGAGGTCACATGGACAAAGACGGAATATCCAGTACTGAACCAAAGTGATGGGCATAGCTGTGGCGTGTTTGTAAATATGGTGGGAACCAGATTAATAATTCATATTTACTACTGCATAATATAATTGTAATAAGAGCAATATAAATGGACATATGGTGAATCGACATTATTTAATTTACAATAAGAATTCATCTTGATCTCCCAAGCGAAGAAACTATACAATTGTAAATCGTATTAGTTTTCTCTTCGTTACTCACTGGTCAAATGTCACAATTTCAACATTGACCATTTCTAGCATTATCTTAACAAAGTACCCCAATATTGATACACTGACCCTTTTTCTATGACATAGATGCACATAAAGTACCGTTGTAGCAAGGAATTGTTGCGAAAGCATGTGAATCGGTCACTGTATGCTCAAGAATACTGTTAGTGGTATATAGGGACAAAGTGAGTGAGTGAGTGAGTTAATATTTATCGTCCCATCGGCAATATTTCAGCCATATCGTGACGAGAAAAGTTTATAATTATATTATAGATCAATAAAGTAGGACAGTAAAAAACCTGTTGACGAAGAACAGTAAAACTACTAGTGTATCACAGATATCCATTTAAAACTAGCAATTAAATCTAAAATATTGGAACTAGAAATGACAATACAATATGAAAACAGGCTGTAGATTGCTAACGACTGAAGGTAGATCACCATACTAGGGACCATGGGGACTTACAGTACATTTGGTTCCTGTATAGGGACAAAGTACTTACCTAAATACATCATAACAAAGTATGTGATATGCTGATGGATATATTTAGTTAGAATCACGAAGTCAGTATTATTTCACTGCATCTTGTCCTTGCGATTAAAACCCACATTGCTTCGTTTTTGACAATAATTCCTCACCAGTGGGTCTACATTCTTGCAGGCAGCAGAAGCTATTCTATCGGAGGTGAATCCCAATGTCATGAGAAGTTGTCACACTGTGTGGTACAGGAAGTACATCTGGCGCAGACTGAGAGAATATTGGGAAGCAAATAGGCAGCCTGATACAGACACAGACTGTAAGTATCAATCTTTTGTCAATATTGAAATAAACAATAATCAAATAGGAAAGTGACAAACCCTTTTCCATATCATGAGCATGTGTTCTGAATCACTATTAAATAGCATTTTTTTTGGCGAAATGATGAGCGTGACCTCAAAACCCAAACATGTGCGATAACAAAACTAGAAACTCAACGTGCCTGTTTATTATCTTAAAATGCTTTATTATCATTATTTTTCTAATAATCTAGGAAATCTAGTTTTGTTATATGACTTATACTTCATTTTAGACATCCTGTTAAAATGTAAAATTCATAAAACATTATCAGGGAATGTTTGTGCATTGCCATTTTATGAACGTCGGTTTAGAACATGTTCATTTTCATATCGTGTCACAATCAGGCGTAGCCTAGTGGTTTTAAGTGTTCGCTCGTCACGGGTTCGATTCCCTACTTGATGTCAAAATGTCTGAAGCCCAGTTCTAGTGTCTCCAGTGTTATTGCTGGAATATTGCTAAAAGGGGCGTAAAAATAAACTCACTCGCTGCCACAATCTACAACTAAACGTTGTTCTGGTTTCAGTTTGATCTTGGAAATCCGTCGCGCCCGTTGTGAGGTACGGAGGTTTTAAAGTGCAGTGTACATAAATGTACACAATTGCCATATAAATCGCCAAATTCATACATAAAAGCAGGTGTATATCGAGCTAAATGCTAAGACTATTTCGCTCCGATTTGCCATTGCTTCATACTGGAGGTCTTGATGGAGGTTGTTATAAGTTACTTGCCCTCATACTGCGGGGCCACAATCCCCTTCCACGTCGATGCTCTTTTGCCAACCGGTGAAGGGTGTATTTTATCCCAGGATCGTATAAGTTCACGTGAGTGATCATTTAATATGAGGTTGGAAATCTGAGAGCATAACCGTGTGAGGAAATGTGTGTATACCTTTGATAGTGTCGATGTTTTGTTTTGAGATTAAAAATATTTTCGAACCAAAGCGAAGGGAGTACGTTGCCAACCTTTATCAGGGCTGTTGTGGTGTCATAATTGGAGTCAAAATCGGTTCCGCCTAGAACTCACGTCATCTTCCGGTATGGTCGGATTTGGAGAACACGTTGGGGCCTGAAGGAGGTCAAAGCAGCATTGGTTGTTGTAGTCATTGAAGCAGGGGAGCATTGTCCATTTTCCTGCTTCCCACGTCGCTTTCTATGACTGTAATCCTGTACTTCCGTTCACAGTCACACCTGTTTCATCATTATTATGTTGTTGGCATCTTAAGCATTGCCCTCTGTGGTTGGGTTGCTTCCACTGGTACTGCTGAAGCACAGATTCTAGTACTCTTGTTGGTCTCAATTGTTGTTTTAAAACATTGCTTTTTCATATCAATAACACGTACGCTGTAGTCTTGTTTCCAGTTAATCGAAAGATTCAAAAACAATCGCTGTTATTGAACAAGCAATATGACAATCCCGTAATTCGCCAGATAGTTCTTAACCACGCCATTTACTCCTGGTGTTGCTTGCTTATGTCACGGGACCTCCGAAGTGGGGGTCGTTTCCAGGTCTCAACCTGCAAAACTTAAAGTCTGCTGCTCTACTATAATTCATTGGTTGGTTTGTTGTTTAACGCCGCACTCAGCAGTATTCCAGCTATATGGCGGCGGTCTGTAAATAATCGTGTCTAGACCAGACAATCCATTGATCAACAGCATGAGCATCGATCTACGCAATTGGGATACAATGACATGTGTCAACCAAGTCAGCGAGCCTAACCACCCGATCCGATTGATTTAGTTGCTTCTTACAACAAGCATGGGTTACTGAATTACAGTTAGAAGACATAGGATGTACACATTTTCCAGATGAGTGAGTGAGTTGAGTTTACGCCGCACTCCAGCAATATTCCAGCTATATGGTGGCGGTCTGTAAATAATCGAGTCTAGACCAGACAATCCAGTGATCAACAGCATGAGCATCGATCTGCGCAATTGGGAACCGATGACATGTGTCAACCAAGTCAGCGAGCCTGACCACCGATCCCGCTAGTCGCCTTTATGACAAGTTTTCCAGATGATGATGACTTCCAGATGATGATAATGCAAAATCAGAATGTGTATTCAAAATCAAATTTTGTATTGTCATTAGTACAAAGGCTAAAAGATATGTATATACAGACATGGACTGCTTCACTGGCTTTATCAAAGAAGTGTTCTTATTACAAACTATTTAAATCAAAATAATTCAGGAAGATTACCTTTATAAGATTACTGTTAGAAAGTTCCGAACTGCTCTTTCACGTTTTAGATATGTTCCTCTTATGATCTTTTTATTGAAGAGACGTTATAAAAACATTAGTCGGGACCAAAGAATTTGTAATGTTTGTAACTTAAGAACAGTTGAAGATGAGTATCATTTTCTGCTTGTACGTCCTGTTTACTTACAACTGAGAGAAAGATATCTGCAACCCTATTACTTTACATACCCAAATTTAACTAAATTTCATTTATTGTTATCTAATACAAATGGTAAAGTTCTGCAAGATTTAGCAATGTTCATTTCCCATGCCTCCATGTACAGATTTAACATAATTGCAAAATGAGTCTGCAATCTAGCTGGATGAGCTTTTACAATTCTATTTATATTTTTATACTATGTCTGATTGTATATTTTGCATCGTAATGTACTATAGGCCTGTGAACATACAAACATAAAAGCGGCGTAAAACTAAACTCATTGTGATGGACTAGTGTAGAAATATTTATCCATAAAACTTAGTCGCAATACTAAATATGAATTACGTAGAGGATATTATATGAGTGCCCATGTCATTCTATGTTTATCACACGAGTGCCTAAATGTTGGCATTTCCCGAGCGAGAGCGAGGGATATGCCGATATTTAGGCACGAGTGTTGTAAACATACTAGGATGTTGGCACGAGTATAATAATCTGTTTATTACCGAATTCGTCAAATTGAGGAAAACATACCCAAATCTGCTATCAAACACAGGCTTGCTACCCACCGTCGCCGCATGTAGGACGCAACGTCATAGAAGACACATGACGTCATAGCAATGTAAGTTGAGTTGAGTTGGGCTTTACGTCACATCGGCATTATTCCAGCCATATAGTGACGAGAACAAGTCTGCATTAATATACATTGTAAGTACAAAGTGGTTTCGTTTCAAAGACATACATTCATTACGTTGTCATTTTAGAACAGAGAATGTCATAGCATTAAATTGAAAAGCAGGTAAATTCGTTAGTGACATTACACAGTTACATTTTATGATATAGATCAACTTCCCTCAGGTAGTTCAGTATCAGATGAGCGCTCACGCTGGAGAACAGATCTTTCAGATTGGTTTGCGTGATAATGCGAGTCCCTTGCAGATGTAAAATCCACACAGTCAAGCAGAATATGCTTGACGGTGAAAGCCTCATCATCGCAGGAGAGACATATGGGGGTCCATCCCCATCCGTTTTTAGCAGATAGTCATGTGTAAACCGACTGTGGCCAATACGACATCGTCGTAAAATTACTTCATCACGTCTTGACTGGCAACCCAAGTAGGTATAACCGATTGTTGGCTTCAATTCATGGAGTTTGTTTCTTCCTACTTGAGTGTCCCACCTTTTTGCATCAAGTCCCGAGTATAGCTTTTGATAGTTGGTTTGAAATCACTGTACGGGATTAGCAGTGGAGATAGGGGCTTTTCAAGAGCTGCTTTTGCTGCAGCATCGGCCTTAGTGTTACCTGCTATGCCGACGTGACCCGGCAACCAGCAGAGGATGATGTCATATTGGCCAGTAGAAGGTCGTTGTACAGTTCTAATATGTCCAGGATGATTGGGTGACTTGAAGTCACGTTTAGAAGTGCTTGAAGGCAGGATAATGAATCTGTAAATACGATGAAGTTTTTGGACTGATTTTGCTGTTGAATGTAGGTCAAAGCTGAGAAGATAGCTTTGGCTTCAGCGGTGAAAATGGAACTGTTGTCGGGGATCCTAGAGGAGACAGTCTTGGCTCCAATGACTGTAGCGCTGGCAACTTGGCCATCGTCCTTGGATCCGTCTGTGAAAATGGATCTGTGAGTGTTATACTTCGAACGTAACTGGTTGTATTCCTGTTGGAACACCAAAGGGATTTGTTTCAGACTTTTTGAGTTTGGTGAGGGTAAGATCGACCTGTGGTTTCACCATTTGCCATGGTGGTGAGGACAGAAGTCGGTATGGTGCAATGATGTTGAGATCAATTTTAGCTGCAGATATGTGTGGTTTGATCCTGATTCCAAGTGGTGGAACCAGGCTTGGCAGTTTAGGAAATAAGTTTTCATAGAGCGGGTTGAAAACACAATTGTATGCTGGATTGGACTCATTTGAACGTAATTTAGTGATATACTGCAGTGAGAGTTTAATGCGGCGTTGTTCAAGGGAAGGTTCATTGGCCTCCGCATATAGACTGTCTACCGGAGAGGTCCTAAAAGCTCCCAGGCAGAGCCTCAGCCCTTGGTGGTGGATAGAGTCTAATTTTTTTTTCTAAATTGCTTTTGCAGGCTCCACCGTAGACAATGGAGCCATAATCTAGTTTACTGCGAACTAATGATCTGTACAAGTGAAGGAGGGTGGTCTGATCCCTCCCACTCTGTATTTGAAACTACTTTTAGCAAGTCTAGAGCCTTCAAGCACTTTGTTTTCAAATATTTTTTATGTGTGGTAAGAATGTCAGGTGGCGGTCGAATATGAGTCAAGGAATTTGGCCTCTTCTACTACCTTGATGGGAGTACCATCTAAAGTTAGGTCTGGATCCTTGTGTGGTTTGTATTTACGACAAAAGTGAATACAATTTGTTTTGGATTTTGAAAACTTAAAACCATTTTCATTGGCCATTTTTGGATTTTGTTAAGGCAGAGTTGTAGCTGCCTTTCTATTGCGTGCATGTTCTTACCACGACATGAAATATTGAAGTCATCCACGAAAGGGACCCATCAACGCAACTGTTCAGAACGTTAGTGAGGCTGTTAATTTTGATGCTAAAAAGTGTGACAGACAGGATGCTGCCTTGGGGGACGCCCTGATCTTGGTGGAAATAGTCAGACAGTGTGGAACCCACCCGAACTTGAAATTGTCTGTTATTTAAAAACTGAGATATGAATTGAGGTAGTCTACCCCTCAATCCAAACTCGTGTAAATCTTTTAGGATACCATGTTTCCACGTTGTATCATATGCTTTTCTAAATCGAAAAGATAGATACTGCATGTTGTTTGTTGACAATGGAGTTTTGATGAATGATTCCAGACGCACCAGATGGTCAATGGTACTTCGTTTTTTCGGAAACCACATTGGAGGTCACTGAGGAGGTTATTGGTCTCCAAGTACCAGATTAATCGATTGTTGACCATGCGCTCCATGGTTTTGCAAACGCAGCTAGTTAGTGATATAGGACGGTAGTTTGAGGGATCAGTATGATCGCGACCGGGTTTTAGTATAGGGATGATAATGGCATTGTGCCACGAAGGGGAAAGTGTCGGATGTCCAGATGTCATCAAATATATTTAGGAGTGTTTCCAAGCCTGTGTCAGGGAGGTGTTTCAGAAGCTGATAATGGATTTCATCAGCTCCTGCCGCAGTGTCGTGAGCCTGTCCTAGGGCAGTACGTAATTCATGGAGGAAAACGTTTCGTTGTAATCCTCCCCATTATCAGAGTTAAAATTGACTGGTTTCTTTTCTTGTTGGGTTTGGTATTTCTGGAACTGAGGGTTATAATTTGATGAGGAGGAGTGGTTTGCCAAAGTTTCGCCAAGTTTGTTTGCAATTTCAGATTTATTTGTTAGGAGGAGTCACCATCTTTCAGGTGGTGAACTCCTGATTTTGACCCTTTGCCCTTGATCTTTTGAATCATGTTCCACACCTTGGACATGGGTGTGCGGGAGTTGATTTTTGACACATATTTCCTCCATGACCGGCGTTTAGTTTGTTTGAAGGTACGTTTTGCCCTGGCATTTGTCATTTTAACAGCATTCAGGTTATGCACTGTAGGATGTTGTCGGAAATATTTTCCGCCTTCTTCCTATTTTTCCTAGCTTGTTTGCAGTTTGTATCAAACCATGGTTTGCGTATGTGCGGGTTTGCAGAGGACTTAGGAATAGTTTTGTCTCCGATGGCATTTAGGACGTCTGAAAATAGTTCCATGGGGTCAGGAACATTCCTGAAGTTGTCCGGCTTAAGTTTTTCTGAACATAGGGTTTGGAATAAAGGCCAATTGGCCTTAGTAAAATTCCATCTTGTTGATGGTGGTTCATCCGTGGGGTTGATAGGAGTAAGAATTGTTGGGAAGTGGTCGCTTCCACAAAGGTCGTCATGGACCGACCATTCAAACTCATTTAAAAGATTAGAATCTGTAAGTGATAGATCGAGAGCAGAGTATGATCCAGTGGCAGGATGGAGGTAGGTGTTTGATCCATCGTTGAAGATGCATACATCATTATTGGAGAGAAACTCTTCAAGGACCTTTCCCTTACTATTTGTATCAGTACTCCCCCATAGGGGGTTATGGCCGTTGAAGTCGCCCATGATTATGCAGGGCTTTGGGAGTTGATCGTATAAGTTCTGAAGATCTGATAGGCGAACAGTTGAGGTGGGAGGGAGATAGAGGGAGATAGAGGGAACATAGTGTAAACCCTATGTTCAGAGTCATGCGGACAGCAACAGTTTGTAGGTTGGTGTTAAGTGGAACAGGGCTATGGAGGATGCCCTGCCTCACCAGGATAGAAGTGCCTCCTGTAGCTTTTACACCGGGAGGAGAAAAGGAGTGGTAGGAACTGTACCGACGGATGTCAAATTTATCAGTCCTTTTTAGGTAGGTTTCTTGGAGACAAAACGCGGATGGTTTGAAGTCTTGAATCAATAACTGTAATTCATTATAATTATTCTTAAGTCCTCTGCAATTCCATTGGATCATGTTTTGTGGATTCATGGTGCTTCCACTGGTGACATGTCACGTGAACGTGAAAGCGTTTGATGAACTCCTATTGGTGTCTGGTGGAGATGGAGTTACCTCCATATCCAGAGGGCCAAAGGAGTTATGGACCTCGATGGGGACCTCTGAGGGAGAGGTGGCCTTTGGTTTTGTGTTTGGCGGTTGTTCAAGTTGCTTTAGTCTCTCTAGCCTCTTTTTTTCCCTTTTTCTGCGCGCAGTTTCTGTTTCTGGTTTTGGCATTTGTTCTGGTGTTTGTGATTCAGAGGTTTTGACTTTTGGCGTTGGAGATGGAGTGGCTGAGATGGGCTCAGTTGTGTTGAGTTGAGTTGGCTGAGAAGACATGATCCATGTCAGGTCGGTCTGACATGAGATGGTTGCAGTAGTGATAGAAGGACGGGAGACAGCAGAAGAGTAGGTGATGGTTGAAGGGGCTGCAGTTAAACTTGCAACCCTCTTCTTTGCTTCATGAAAGGAGATATTTTCTTTGTGCTTGATCTTTAGGATCTCGGATTCGCGTTTCCACACTGGGCAAAACTTGGAAGAGGCCATATGGTTACCACCGCAGTTTGTGCACTTCACTTCCTTAGTACAGTCGTTGCCCTCATGCTTGTCACCACAGCGATAACAAACAGCAGAGGAACGACAGGACTTGGATCCATGTCCGAACTTTTGGCAGTTGTAGCACCGGAGTGGATTGGGGACATACACCTCCACACCAATGCTACAATAACCAGCTTTAATCGAGTCAGGAATGTTTGCTCGCGCGAATGTGAAGAGATAGGTGTTCGTTGGTTGAACAACACCGTCCTTTTTGAAGGTGAATCGTTTTACGGCTGTGACGGATTGCTGAGAGAGTTCCTTGACAATTTGTTCTTCAGTCATGTCAGACAGGCATCGAGCTCTGTCCCGTACAATGCCTCTACACGAGTTAAGTGTTTTGTGTGCTGAGACAGCGACCTTGATATTGACAAATTCTTGTATTTTGAGGAGATTTAGTGATTGGTGTTTCCGGGTACATTCTATCAGGAGAGAGCCAGATCTAAGCTTTGTAACATTGGCAACCTCTCCGCAGATACCAGCGATACCTTTGGAGATTGCAAAAGGGTTCAATTGCAAAGGTTGCTTGTCACAAGCCTCAATGATCAGGAAACGTGGCCAGTAGTCAGGTCGGAGGGGCGTACTCTCGTCAGACGAGGAGTTGTCATCATCCATGTGTCTTCGTTTTGAACCGGGGTATTGGGAAGCCATGTCGTTAGTAATGTGGTTCGGCATCCCCTCTCCCCACCCACCGTGGAGTGTCAACAAGGACGATCTTATACTGCAGCGGGTCTCCAAGCTGCAAAGACCAGGATAAGGGGTGTTATACTCCAGCGAATTTGACATGAAATGCTGTAGCTGCCTACCAGATTAAAGGTCAGGATGGTTCTGTCCATGACAATCAATTGGAGACGTACAGAAATCGGAGGTCAGCATCACCAGATTGGCCCATGAGCCACCGCCTTCTGTGCATGGGTCTGCGAGGCTAATTTGTTTTTGTAGAATATTTGTTAACATTTTGAACATGGTCAAACGTGTTATGTGATACCAAATTTTGTATAGACATTCCATGCACAGGGCAAGGCGTGACCAGCCGATTGGTAGAATCGGGCCTATTCTACCACCCGTCTAGGCAAAGTTAGGGTCGAAGTGGTGTGTTGGATTATTGAACACTATTGCCGGTTCCGTCACCTCAACCACCAGACTCCCTTCCTCTGCCGACACAGGGATGCAACCCACGGCAAACGGGTTGCCCAATTTGGTCGCCTCTTACAACCAGCAATGGGGTGCTGTGGACCTATTAGACCCAGGGTCCACATGGGGGCGAAGAGCCATTGGCGTTACCCAGCACCCACCACGAGGAGATTGCTCTTCAAGGGGTGCCTGGTATTACAGATGGTATTTTATCAAATATCACAATATGTTTATACTAAAGAATAATAGGGAAAATGGTGCAATATCAATTGTCGATTTATGCTGTGTGGTAAACAAAAACGTTGTAAGACATGTAACACATTAAAAGTTTGTTTGTTTGAAAAATATTTCAAAGCCAGATATGACTTGACCTGTATGGTTGTATATATAAAATGTCTTTGCAGTTCTGGAGCCTCCATGCGGAAGGGTGAAGAATAAGCCACAGGACGAAGCAAATACATTGTGTTCAGTGTCAACAAAGACCAGACCCTTTACATATACAATAATCACAATGGCTACCAACATAGATGAAGCAAGATACAGCTTACACAAAGCAGCCCATCTTGGTGATATTGGACACTTGCAGCAGCTGCTGTTAGACAAGGGAGAGTCTATGCCGTGTACTGACGAGCGAGGATGGACGCCCTTGCACTACGCCTGTGAATGTGGTCAAGTCGAAGCTGTCTCACTTCTTATTTCGAAAAGGCCGGGTTACCTTCGGAAAAGAGTTGATCTTACGCTTTACAATCCTTTCTTGACAACAAAGTACATGTATTTACCTCTTGTGGGGATACATCCACTGCACATTGCTTGTTTAAATGGGCATGAACATGTAGCGTTCACTTTGATCAACAGCGGTGCTTACGTTGACACCAAAAGCAAATATGGAACAACAGCGCTATTTTGTGCTTCCATGAATGGGCATGAATCTGTAGCCGCTTCTCTAATACAGAGCGGTGCAAGTGTTAAAGATGAAGGCAAAGACGGATGGACGGCACTACACTTAGCTTGTCAAAATGGACATGAATCTGTAGCTGCACTTCTCATCAAGAATGGTGCAAGTGTTACAGCTGAAGTGGAAGACAGACGGACGGCACTACACTTAGCTTGTGAGAATGGACATGAATCTGTTGCTGCACTTCTCATCAAGAGTGGTGCAAGTGTTACAGCTGAAGAGGAAGACAGAGGGACGGCACTACACTTAGCTTGTGAGAATGGACATGAATCTGTTGCTGCACTTCTCATCAAGAGTGGTGCAAGTGTTATAGCTGCAAGTATAGAACGATCGACGGCACTACACTTAGCTTGTCAGAATGGACATGAATCTGTTGCTGCACTTCTCATCAAGAGTGGTGCAAGTGTTATAGCTTTGCAAGTATAGAACGATCGACGGCACTACACTTAGCTTGTGAGAATGGACATGAATCTGTTGCTGCACTTCTCATCAAGAGTGGTGCAAGTGTTACAGCTGAAGATGAAGACAGACGGACGGCACTACACTTAGCTTGTCAGAATGGACATGAATCTGTTGCTGCACTTCTCATCAAGAGTGGTGCAAGTGTTATAGCTGCAACTATAGACAGATGGACGGCACTACACTCAGCTTGTCAGAGTGGACATGAATCTGTTGCTGCACTTCTCATCAAGAGTGGTGCAAGTGTTATAGCTGCAACTATAGACAGATGGACGGCACTACACTCAGCTTGTCAGAATGGACATGAATCTGTTGCTGCACTTCTCATCAAGAGTGGTGCAAGTGTTACAGCTGAAGGG
The DNA here is from genome assembly GCF_003918875.1 of Haliotis rubra. Lineage (NCBI taxonomy): Eukaryota > Metazoa > Mollusca > Gastropoda > Lepetellida > Haliotidae > Haliotis > Haliotis rubra. Next base: position 66,546 of record NW_025765667.1, read on the forward strand.
AAAGACAGATGGACGGCACTACACTTAGCTTGTGAGAATGGACATGAATCTGTTGCTGCACTTCTCATCAAGAGTGGTGCAAGTGTTACAGCTGCAAGTATAGACAGATGGACGGCACTGCACTTAGCTTGTCAAAATGGACATGAATCTGTTGCTGCACTTCTCATCAAGAGTGGTGCAAGTGTTACAGCTGAAGAGGAAGACAGAGGGACGGCACTACACTTAGCTTGTGAGAATGGACATGAATCTGTTGCTGCACTTCTCATCAGGAATGGTGCAAGTGTTACAGCTGCAAGTATAGACAGATGGACGGCACTGCACTTAGCTTGTCAAAATGGACATGAATCTGTTGCTGCACTTCTCATCAAGAGTGGTGCAAGTGTTACAGCTGAAGACGAAGACAGAGGGACGGCACTACACTTAGCTTGTGAGAATGGACATGAATCTGTTGCTGCACTTCTCATCAAGAGTGGTGCAAGTGTTACAGCTGCAAGTATAGACAGACGGACGGCACTGCACTTAGCTTGTCAAAATGGACATGAATCTGTTGCTGCACTTCTCATCAAGAGTGGTGCAAGTGTTACAGCTGAAGAGAAAAGACAGACCGACGGCACTACACTTAGCCTGTCTGAATGGACATGAATCTGTTGCTGCACTTCTCATCAAGAGTGGTGCAAGTGTTACAGCTGCAAATATAAGAGAACGGACGGCACTACACTTAGCTTGTCGGAATGGACATGAATCTGTTGCTGCACTTCTCCTCAAGAGTGGTGCAAGTGTTACAGCTGAAGGCAAAGACAGAGGGACGGCACTACACTTAGCTTGTCAGAATGGACATGAATCTGTTGCTGCACTTCTCATCAAGAGTGGTGCAAGTGTTACAGCTGCATGTATAGACAGATGGACGGCACTGCACTTAGCTTGTCAGAATGGACATGAATCTGTTGCTGCACTTCTCATCAAGAGTGGTGCAAGTGTTATAGCTGCAAGTATGGACAAATGGACGGCGCTACACTCAGCCTCCCGCAATGGCTGCATGAACTTAGTGTGGATCCTTATAGAGAATGGGGCCGACACGGGGCTTAGAGATGTTTACGGGAGACGTCCTGTTGACGTGGCGTCGTTTTATAATAATTCGGACGTTGTTCGTCTCCTGGAGCAGGAAATGAGGAAGAAAAAGAGTAAGTAGTCGCGAGTACGGTCATCTAAATTCAGTATTTTCACTACATTCGTACTGCAAGTAAATGAGACATTTTGAATTGTATTCCTACTTATTTAGACTAGTATATTTTTTCTCTAATTGTTAAACACATACTTAATCTAACATCAAAAACCTACTTACCTTTGTTTCATATAGGGGCGGTGGGGTAGCCTAGTGGTTAAAGCGTTTGCTCGTCACGCAGAAGACCCAGGTTCGATTCCCCACATGGGTACAATGTGTGAAGCCCATTTCTGGTGTCCCCGAATGTCAGCATTATCTCCGCTATATGACAGCAGCCTTCAAATATGCTCAAAAAGTTAAGGACTATTAGATACTAAAATATTGATAATTGGGGTGAATGTCATGGTTAGATACAAAATTTGCATGATGAAATTGTTTTTTTAAAATGGAAACAGATTAATTATAATATTTGAGTTCAGTATCATGGAAATATACACACACTGAAAATATGTGTCAGGGTTTCTATTATTAAGTATAGTATCCACTTGCATATGAAAACAGACAGTTTTAAATGTTTAATGTTTATCTTTTCGTTTATCAAACAATGTACCTACTGAAAAGTGTAATATATACTTCAGCAAATATTCTGAAACGAGCATTATCAACTGTAACATAGTCCGTATCATGTTGAATATAACGCGACTGTCATTATTTCCAGCAAACTTTGCAACATTGGGAAACTCTCGAACACGGACAGAAAACACCACAGAAAATTCACCATCACAAGTTTTGCCTTTTGTCAATAGCACTCCCGGCGGAACTATATCCCATGACGATGACAGAATCCAACGTACAACAGCACCGAATGCAATACCATTTGACACGCAACTGCTTGTTTGGGGACAAACTAACTTTCACGTTTACAAAGGAAGGCAGGGAACAGAACGGTTCCCAATATGACACAAGGAGTACGTATGGTAATAGTGACAATATTCCGACTCCTCCAGTGCAAATTGCTGTGCGGGAAAATCACCTATCAGGAATGGAATCTTGTATTCCATTTACACACAGAGACAACGTCGTGTCAGGACCAACGTTGCCCTCAAGAATAGCTCCAGTACTGCCTCAAGAGTCCCCTTCAATCTGCACAAACATATGAACTATAACGGCTCCAATCCAACATGTCTGCTTACAACACACGTTGTTCAACCTTCGTCTGAATTCCTTTGGACCACTCAACCAGATATGAGCTCTTTCATACCAGCGCAAGCCATATGTTCCTTAAATGTAAATCCGATTCAAAATCCACAAGGGGTTGCACCAACACCCACAACACCAGCACTCCGAACCCCAACCAGGACGTGGAGGGTAGTTCCCTCTTACAGGAACTTCTGTCACCCTAGAATACAAAAGGTCAACATGGAACTCTCTGAACTTGAATTCCGTTGATTCAGGCATGCAGCTGTTAGAAGGTTATGGACAGTTTACCAGTCTATGATAAACCAGGACAAGTTGAGTTGACTATTAACCCCGCAAATAGTCACACCCTGATATTTAGTAGGCTGATTTCCCAACTAAAGCCAAATTTCCGTTTGGCAATGCTCCCATCCCAATATCCGATATGGGGCAGTAATTCTAAAATCGAAACTAACAGCTATGATATAGTGCGGCGTTGTCAAAACGCAAGACGCACAGTCAGCTCACTCAACTCTGTAGGATTAAATGGCTATGTTCACCATCCCATTGTATGTGTTAAAATATGGCACAGAATGATTCTCCTCTAATACTAAAAACAAGAATAAGTTGGACCGGCGCAGAGAACTCGTTTACGACAAGTAGGCGGTACATGGCAATTAACAAAACCCATTTGGCTTGTGAAAGGTAGAGCAGATGTAGGCTAGTGCACGTGCAGTGCATGACGATGAAATTGATTCCGCGCCACTGTCGAACACGGAGTTTGCTGGAGACAGAGTATACCCACATCACCAAATTTTCCGGCCTAACCTTCTCCCACATCACCTAATTAGCAGAGAGCCCATAACGCCGAATATCTGTAACCACTAAACCCGTGGCGTCTCACTGGAGCAGGCTAAGTTCCCTAAGTGCGAGTAACCCTAATCCCTCTGTTTTAACACTGCCCATTTCGAAACGTGGGCAAAGTGGGGAGTAAACCGTCTTTCTCCCCCGTTCTCCATTAATTCGTACAACATCTAACAAGCTCAACACCACTCTTTTCAATTTTTTATTTGTTGTTCACCCTCATTTCTTAATAAGTGGGTCCAGTGGGTCGGTGGGGGTAGCCTAATGGTTAAAACGTTGGCTCGTCACGCCGAAGACCGGGTTCGAATCCCACATGGGCACAATGTGTGAAGCCCATTTCTGGTGTCCCCCGCCGTGATGTTGCTGGAATATTGCTAAAAGCGGCGTAAAACCAAACTCAGTCAGTCAGTCAGTCTTAATAAGTGTACTACCCCGTCGCCGAAATACCTATATTGTGCGTGCGACGCTAAATAAAGCAAATAATTAACGAACTTACCTATAGCATAATTGCAATGGCGAATGTACGGTGGTATCCTCTTTGCCAGTCGGGCAACTTGTCTATTTAAGGAGTAAGAGTTCAGTTATTACATTGCTGTAACAGAAGAAGAAGAAAACTATTTTATTAGAGTGTCACTCTCTTCATAAAAGTGTCCAGCCAACATTGACCTACGAGACACTAAATACATATGGGACATGTTGTATATAAAAGTAATATATTGAAAGGCTAATACAGACATCCCAGGACTTCTGCCGATCCACCCCAAAACGTTTACGTCATCACGGGATCAGACCACGACGTCCCGCCATACGGCTCTATCCTGACACAACGTCATCGACAAGCTCGCCGAATGTGGTGCCGAAATCATGTCCGCAGACCCTTATTTTGGATGAGAAATGTTGTTTTACAGATGAGTCCAGGTTTAACATTTCCCTTAGTGATGGACGTCAACGTGCCTATAGACGCGTGGGAGAACGTTATGCACAGGCCTGTGTCTTGGAGAGGAATCGCTTTGGTGGTGGTTCCGTGATGATTTGGGGTGGAATAACAGCACGCCAAAGAACTCCTTTGGTGATTGTTCAGGGCAACTTAACTGGTGTGGGCTACAGGGATCAGATTCTTCGACCTGTGGCAATTCCTTTTCTGCAACGTCATGGCCCTGGGTTAACATTCCAACAGGACAATGCCCGCCCTCATACGGCAAGGGTTGCTATGGATTTCTTGCAACACCACAACGTTTACTTACTGCCTTGGCTTGCAAAGTCGTTTGACCCCTGTCCCGCTTGTGGACTCGTGACGTCATTGTGATGGACTTTTCAATTGAAATTCTCCCGACTTGTTATGGTCTCATGATCCCTCCATTAAAGTTTATATGTACCTTTTACATTGTTATCGTACTTATCAACTGGGATAATATTTTGACAATGCACAGTTTCTTTATGTGGCTAGTATATAAACCTAGTACATATTTGTAAATTCAAGTGGTTTGGGGGTAGTTTCCATGCCTATAAGATTACACTTAGAAACTCACTAAGCGAGGGGGATGGGGAAGGGAGGAGGAGGGGTAGTTTCCATGCCTATAAGAATACACTCAAACTCACTAAGGGAGGAGGGGAGGGAGGAGGAGGGGGTAGTTTCCATGCCTATAAGAATACACTCCAAACTCACTAAGGGAGGAGGGGGAGGGAGGAGGGAGGGAGGAGGGGAGGGAGGAGGAGGGGTAGTTTCCATGCCTATAAGAATACTCAGAAACTCACTAAGGGAGGGAGGAGGAGGGGGTAGTTCCCATGCCTATAAGAATAAACTCAGAAACTCACTAAGGGGGTGGGGGTGGGTGTAGTTTCCATGCCTATAAGAATACACTCAGAAACTCACTAAGGGAGGGAGGAGGAGGGGTAGTTTCCATGCCTATAAGAATAAACTCAGTAACTCACTAAGGGAGGGGAGGGAGGAGGAGGAGGAGAGGTAGTTTCCATGCCTAGGAGAATACACTCAGAAACTCACTAAGGGAGGGTAGTTAACGCCTAAACACAAGAAATATTTCATCCTCGGTTCCTGTGACATTATCAGCACTGTAGTTGATGCCTACGAATGACGAGAGTACATTACACTCTAAACAGTATACCACAACGCACAATGATCAGGTTAGAAGGTCTACCCTTAACTGAGTATGCTAGGTTCTTGGTATGCTTGGCGCAACAGTCACATGACATCTGTCCACCCAAATTGTTCGTAATGTTTATCAAAGTTTCAGACTAAGTATTACGCAACTGTTAACAATGCGATCGTGCATGAGATGAGACTGTCACAGTTGCCCTGATTCTCGGATTGCATTGTGTGGCAGTGTAGCCAGCAACATCTTAAACGGAACTACACATTCAGTTATGGTAGTGTATATATTTAACAATGGCGTAATGTGACCAAATGCACCTGGTTTATAATGCATTATGGAACAATATTTACAGAGGGAACATTAACTTAGGGGTAAAAGAAAGTATATATGTTGTTTATTATGTATTTGGAAACTAAAATAACTATTATAAAACTTGATTCTGTATTTTAACAATGTATGGATGCGCACAAATTCAAATGCACACAATATCACTCCCTAGTCCTAAAACCCGACATATGTTAGTCAAGGCTAAAGATATATATATACTTATAAGTATCTAGTTAACAAATTGAATATGAAACATGTCATAGAAAATACCCAGAGGTGTAGATTCAGTTACTCCTCAGTCTATTGACTCTCATTCACTCAGGCCGATTTTACGTTGCACTGTTCCGTGACATGGCCCTTTTATGATAACATGCTCGTTTGCAGTAGAATTCTAGATGTTTTACCTGTCCATTGTCGACAGTTGTTTAATCTAAATGTACTGCTTGTTAATGTATAGTCCGAAAATCCGACATATGTCAGTCAAGGCTATAAATAAACATATCGCTAGACGACTGTTCACGCCTGCGTGTGTACACAAGTAAATGTAACAGGCAGGAAAGAAGGCTCACTCGAGTTAAGTTGTCATTCCCACGTTGATCACAGTACACAGGAACACTGACTTTGTTGCTCCAATAACATTATTACATATTGACCTAACATGCGTCAGGGCATGTTATGACCAAAGTGTGCTTGATAGTAATGAACTAAAGAGGAAAATAAGTAGCAGTGTGGATTGGCATATCTGGGAAATTCTATATGAGTTGTCATACAACTTCAAGAAAAGAGTTCCTTGCCATGAAAATACGTGTTCACCAAAGTGTGACTTGACTGTGACTTGATTTCTTTGTCAATAGTACATACTTAGAACATATATTGATAGTTCACAGGAATATGAGCACATTGTGACGACTCTGATTTGAAGTAATGTGTCTATCGGACCTGCCACTATTTGAGTGACCGCGTTGTGCATTGAAAGTATTTCAGTCATCTCTTATTTATATCTCAAAGACTGAGTGAGGCTTGTGCAGATGAGAGTGATCAACCACATCGTATGAAATCTCTGCTGAATGCCGACCCTTACCTACAAACAGAAGGCAAACGACGGATTAAATGTGTGGAAGAGATTATGTCACGTCCCCAGTAATATGACTGGTATAAAGCATTTTTTTTTTTAACACAATGAAAATACAACTTGGCCATGTAAGTGTTCAGCTTTGTACATGCAGCTAAAAGCAGGACACCGATTTATTGGATGACATAACATGTGGCTATCACGAATATCATATGTGTTTAATCAAAATATACCGACTGATTAAGATATCATGTAAATTAATGCATCGTATTTATAGCAATTATTGTATTATAAGTATAGAATATCAAGTATAATTTGAAATTCATATTTAGTTGTAATTTTCTGTATCAACACAAGTGATAAATATATGTTATACGTGAGATGCATTTACATAGACACAGAATACAATTGCAACTGTCTAAATGGAGTTGTTAATGAAAGGAAACACCAACATTATTCAAACAAAATATGTGTTGATTCATATATAAATGGTATTAGTGTTCAAATAACAACTGTATAAGCAACTCATTCTAGTTATTGTCAAGTGATATACAAGCCAGCCTGGTATTCACAAACTACATTTCCCATAACATTCAGAGTTTCACTTTATTTCCCTGTTATCATACATCTCACTGTTGCCTCAATCTGTCCCTTTCGAACATCGTGTTCACATTTTGTTAAGTTTTAACAGTTGTACAAGGACCAGCGTAGACAACGTACTATCAGTCGTCAGAACTGTAGGAATGCGTTTGCAGGGAGGCAACTCTGTCAACTCTCTCGGATTGTGGACATGGGACTTGGGGAATGAGAAACATCCCTATACTAATAACTTTTCAGTTTTACGAAAGAGACGGCAGTTAAGATACAGATATGGATACACTGTATGTGTGTGGATTTGTATGCGCCATGAGTATATAACCATGCAACAGGGATGAAATCTGTAACACTTCATCTGTTCGCGTTACTGGAGAGGGGAAACTATCACATCCTTATGTCCATCACAGGGCATCTAAGGGGCGTGGTTCGCGAGCTGGCCCTAGTGAAGAGTACACAGTACTGTGCTCTGTGAAAGAACCCACTAATCCTATAATATATGATACAGCAACGTGGACGTACAGTAAACTTGTACGAAGTACTGTGACTATGTGTCCTAGTCCACCCAGCTGTGAATGGGTACCTCGTTAGGATGAGAAAATTAGTAAACAATTAGTAACAATATTCAGAATTTCACAGCAGGGAATGTATGTAACCCAATTACTCGGGTTACAAAGGTGTGGCAGTGTTCACAAACAGGGAAGTAGATTACCTACCGAAACCAAGCTTTCAAATTAAACAGCCTAGTAATGATACAACCAAAGGGTAACGGAAGAAAGAAAGGAAATTAATCATGAATACTTCCTGTGTGTAGAGTCAGCAATTGGAGAATGCGGCATATATCACATTCAACAACAGATTCAGGACAAGATGCATTGGCACAGAAAAACCTATTACGTTTTTGTCACGGATGGGATACACTACATGACACCTACGATGTCTATTTATATCTTTACAAATGGCGTCTGATCCATCCAACCCCTACCTTACAGGAGAACATCAGCCCTTAAAGTGGAGGAGATTGTACACATTCTGAGGATTCCAGATGAGAACAAAGGTCATCCAGACAGCGCCCGCCACACCCCAGGGAGGGGGAGGTGTACCTCTACAAGATAACCTCACTTGAATGAGAGAAGGTGAGGCAGTTTTGTTCAGAATGAATGTTAAAATGAGGTAGGGATCGATGCGTAGACACAACCTAAATAGTCGACAGCAAGCATATATGACTTCTTATACAATCCGATATCAAAGGCTCGTTAAGCAGATATCATAAATATCCTTAAACACAACACACATGTTCACCAACATGTCATCAAGGTCACCCTGAAATGGTTTCTATGTATTGATAAACTACTGTATTCATGACTAAAGACGCTATAGCACGGATTTAGGGCATTACCTGAAGTAGGTTTCTTCGCTCTATATAAGGAGACATGATTGATATTTGAAGTAGGGATATAAATCACAAACTAATATAGTACAATTAGAATTTACACCTCTTTTGAAACGGTACATTAGTTCTCTTTCACAGGCGCAGTCCCTTCAATGTATGCCATTGCACATAACAAGGAAGGCAATTGTTGGATTGAAAGATAACCTCAATAAAATGTACATTGTTTATCATCTCGAGGAAGGAAAAGGGAAGTGAAGGGTTTGAAATCGAATACCAAGGACATGATAGTCATTATAACAACCATCCATGCAAAATAAAATGCTTGATCCAAAATAGAATACCATCAAATAATTTTGACTTCTGTGAACTTCGGTTATGCCGAACAAAGCTGAGTTTGCATTAAGGTTGTTTGATTCTGAAGTGAGGTTGCATTTTCTTAATATTCACATCTCTTTAGTTGAAACTAACACGCATAACGAACTATCCATCCATCCATCTTTTCCAATTCTATTTTAGATATCTGGAAGGACGACAGCTATCACTTCAGGAGTGATGGAACCCGGAAGCAGCCTGCCTCAAGTCCACTCATAGTGAAGCAAAAGTACCACAAGGCTTACACCAAGGACAAGATGACAACAAGGGCTTTGTAAGGGAAGCATCCTATCTGTACAGCCAGCCTGTGAAACACGTCCTTGTGCAGTACATCGGAGACCACACGCAGGCACAAGCAGCTCCTCAACGTCAGCGGTGTGGTCGACAACCACGTCATTCCCATGGTTCCCCGTAAATATTTGAAAGTTGAGTCAACTAAAGGAACTATGCAGTCGGGTGTTTCTGGGAAACAGCGATGCCACCCTGGAACTTGAAGGTCATTCATCACCAAAGGAACTTGAGGGAAAAGGAAATTTAAATACCGTAACGGTTTCAAGTGTTATATTGAATGATGCCAACCCCAGTATACAAAGTGTGTCGCGGACATCTGTCTATGAAACAGGTAACGATCATGACACAAACCAGAAACGCTGCAGGACTATGGATAATATAGGTGATGATGATGACATTGAATATTTGGTTTCAACATCAGGCTCCTCGGTTAAGAAACCCCGTTTACTGTCTCGAGCAGGAAGTGACAACACAGTTGTAAGCTATGACACTACCACTGACTATGCTTATCTGTACAGATTTCTTGAAAGAGTAGAAAGAACCGGGATGTGATAAAGGTCGTACAACGAATCCTGGAATTATCTAGGTTCTGGAACAAGGATGCTACCAACAGAAGCAATCCTTGCTGGACACTCATAGAAGAGGTAGAGAAGAAGTGGCCTCAAGATGCAATAAAAGCAAGGAACTGGTTAAAATGTTCTGTGAATACTGACGGTCTGAGCTTCAACCAAGACCGGTTAGTCTATATAAAGCTCATAGCTGCAGTGCTTGTTGGAGCGTGTCATACCAGGACTGAAGTACAGGACTTTGTGAAAACACTGGATGATCATCCATCACACCTACAGCATGTGCAGGACTGTACCCTGTCACGTGACTGTACATACACAGTTGGCTGCTACACCATCAGAGGAGATGTTCTGTCTGGCCTGGAAACCAACGAGTGGCTGACCGATGAAGTAAGAAAACTAGGTGATATACATAGGATTGTTAAAAAATATGAGCAGTTAAACATCTAAGACAAGGGTTTCATAGCGCAGTTTAACTCTTTCTTCATAAAAACAATTAAGGATATTAAAAACATATATTATGATTGTCAACAGGTCGTCAATAGAAAGGCCATCTCTAAAAAGGAAACCTTTGACTACCACACGTACAATCTTGTACGTGAACCATGTAATTACTCCATGCTCGTGGGTATGGGGGTCATTCGTGATACTGACATTTCAGTGATAAGTCTTCAAATAGTCCAACGCTTAAGCTCTCTACTATTGCTTCCATGCCGTATTTGTGATGACATTAGGACGTCTGGAACGTGTTGAACGACAAAGAGCTATTGGCATGATAGAAGCTGGTAGAACCCAGATGACATTAGGGCGTCTGGAACGTGATGAACGACAAAGAGCTATTGACATTATAGAAGCTGGTAGAACCCAGGTGACATTAGGACGTCTGTAACGTGATGAACGACAAAGAGCTATTGGCATGATAGAAGCTGGTAGAACCCAGGTGACATTAGGGCGTCTGGAACGTGAACGACAAAGAGCTATTTGCATGATAGAAGCTGGTAGAACCCAGATGACATTATGACGTCTGTAACGTGTTGAACGACAAAGAGGTATTGGCATGATAGAAGCTGGTAGAACCCAGGTGACATTAGGGCGTCTGGAACGTGTTGAACGACAAAGAGGTATTGGCATGATAGAAGCTGGTAGAACCCAGGTGACATTAGGGCGTCTGGAACGTGTTGAACGACAAAGAGCTATTTGCATGATAGAAGCTGGTAGAACCCAGTAAGAGGTTGGCTGGTATGTACATTTGTCCCAATTTGTGGTTAACTGTCTTTCAAACAGGTGTGTGCACTCACAAATGGTAATGAATGATTATATCGCTGTCCACTTGCACTAGGCTGTCCCCCTATGGCCGAGTCACGTAACTGATTAAACGAGTAGAACTTGTCTGCATGCTGCTGACGTGTTCGACCACATGTTGTCCCACCGTCAGCAAATCAATATATTTGCAATAGACGCCAACTAACTATGCTTAGATCGTAAAATCTGGACGAATCGCCAATGATCCATACTCACGAGTGCTGAGTGAGTGAGTGAGTGAGTTAAGATTTAAAGTCACATCGGCAATATTTCAGCCATATCGTGACTAAAACTAGTTCTAAATTTGTAATACAGACATGTAATATATAAAACCCTGTCAACGAAGGACAGTAAAAATACTAGATAATCACAGCTATCAATATAAAACTAGCGAGCAAAGCTAAAACATTCCAATTAAAGAAGACAATACATTGTAAAAATGGGCTATAGATCACCAACAACTGAAGGTAGATCACCATACTAGGGACCATGGGGACTTACTGTGCCTTTGTTACCTGCATGGACCCTAGCTGGATTTACACCATCCCTTCAGCCATTGGCCACGAGTGCTGAGTGAGTGAGTGAGTTTAGTTTTACGCCGCACTCAGCAATATTTCAGCCATATAGTGGTGGTTTGTAAATAATCGAGTCTGGACCAGACAATCCCGTGATCAACAGCATGAACATCGATCTGATAATCATGAATTTAGTACAATGGATTATATCTACAGTGATACATGTCGTATATGGGTGAGTGAGTGAGTTATTATTTAACGTCACATCGGCAATATTTCAGCCATATCGTGAAGAGAACATTCGATATTGAAATGAAATACATGTATGTTATAAAAAACCTGCCAACGAAGGACAGTAAAACAACTAGAATATCACAGATATGTATGTAAAACTAGTAAGTAAACTAAAATATGGTACTTTTAAATGACAATACAATATAAAAACGTACTATAGATCGCCAACAACTGAAGGTAGATCACCATACCAGGGACCATGGGGACTTACGTTACTTTTGCTACCAACAGAGGACGTTGTCGTATTGGCCAGTTGCAAGATCATTATATAATTCTATAATTTCTATTAAAAGTGGATGTTTACAAGAAATATTTTTAATCGCCTGAAGGCAAGAAAGAGAGTCAGAAAATATGATACATTGTTTATATTTAGGGTGTCTATTTATATATTTAAGAGCTGTTAGTATTGCGTTTGCTTCTGCTGTGAAAATTGAACTGTCATTGGGTAATCTGGAAGAGATTGTTTTGGACCCAATGACAGTGGCACAAGCAACCGCGCCACCATCCTTGGACCCATCTGTAAATAACGATTTATATGTATTATATTTACTTTTTAACTGATTATATTCTTGTTTATATTGTAAGTAATTTGTTTCTGATTTTTTAAACGACGTTAATGTTAGGTCGACTTGGTCTAACCAATCGCCAAGGAGGAGAGAGAAAGAAGTCGGGAAGGAGTTATATTTTCCAGCTCAATGCCGGCAGCAGGAATGAATGGCTTAATCCTGAGCCCAAAAGGCGGAACAAGAGAAGATTTCTTGTTGTACAAATCCTCATAAAGAGGATTAAAGACACAGTTGAATGCAGGGTTAGACTCGTTAGAATAAAGTTTTGTTATATACTGCAAGGAGAGTTTTATACGGCGTTGTGTAAAAGATGGTTCATCTGCCTCGACGTAAAGGCTGTCAACAGGAGAAGTTCTGAAGGACCCAAGACAAAGTCTCAGACATTGATGGTGGACTGAATCTAAGAGTTTTAAGTTTCTTTTACAGGCTCCACCATATACGATGGAGCCATAATCAAGCTTCGAGCGGACAAGTGATCTGTTAAGGTGTAGGAGCGTAGCTTGATCCCCTTCCCACCTTGAATTAGACACGACTTTCAATAAATCGAGTGCCTTCAGGCATTTAGTTTTTAGGGATTTAATATGCGGAAGAAAGGTTAAATGGGAGTCAAAAATCAGACCCAAGAATTTGGCCTCTTTTACAACCTTGATGGGAGTGCCATTTAAAAAAAGTTCTGGGTCTTTATGTGGTTTATATTTACGGCAGAAATGTATGCAATTAGTTTTTGATTTAGAAAATTTAAAGCCGTTTTCCAGACACCATTTATTTAATTTGTTTAAACACAACTGTAGTTGCCGTTCGATAGTATACATATTCTTACCGCGACAAGAAATGTTAAAATCATCCACAAAAAGTGATCCATTAATTGAATCATTTAAAACCTTGGATAAACTGTTGATCTTAATACTAAACAATGTTACAGACAAAATACTGCCTTGTGGGACACCCTGATCCTGATTATAATGGGCAGACAGGGTTGAACCCACTCGGACTTGAAATTGCCTGTCTTTTAAAAACTGTGATATGAAAAGAGGTAAACGACCCCTCAAACCAAAATCATGTAAATCCTTCGAAATGCCATTCTTCCAGGTGGTATCGTATGCTTTCTCAAGATCAAAGAAAATCGATACAGCATGTTGTTTATTAACTATTGCATTTTTTACAAAGTATTCTAAACGTACCAAATGATCAATGGTACTACGATTTTTCCTGAAACAACATTGAATGTTGGTTATAAGGTTATTGATTTCCAGATACCATGTCAATCTATTATTGACTATTCGTTCCATGGTTTTACAGACACAACTCGTTAAAGAGATTGGTCTGTAATTAGACGGATCAGTATGATCCCGGCCAGGCTTTGGAATAGGAACAACAATGGCATCACGCCACGAAGTTGGGAAATTCCCTGAAGTCCATATTTGATCAAAAAATTCTAAAAGGATTTCTAAAGTTGAATATTATCAGCTCCTGTTGCTGTATCGTGAGCTTGCTCAAGGGCGGTATGGAGCTCATGTAACGAAAATAGTTCGTTATAATCTTCACCATTGTCTGAGTTAAAATTTATTCTTTTCTTCTCCTGTTGTTTCTGATACGTTTGAAACTCAGGGACATAATTAGATGAAGATGAATGCTTGGCAAGAGTTTCACCAAGTTTATTTGCAATATCAGTTTTATTAGTCAAGAAATTATCACCGTCCTTCAAATGATGAACGGTAGATTTGGAACCTTTGCCCTTTATTCTTTGGATCATGTTCCACACCTTTGACATAGGTGTACGTGAATTTATTTTAGAAACATAATGTCGCCAAGACTGACGCTTATTTTGTTTAAAAGAACGTCATTAGTAATTTTGACCTTGTCTAGATTATGGACAGTAGGGTGTTTGCGAAAATATTTTTCGGCCTTTTCCCTACATTTCTGGCCTGTTTGCATTCATTATTAAACCATGGTTTACGAACATGCGGAATTGCAGAGGACTTAGGAATTGTTTTGTCAGCAATGTGATTAAGTATATCCGAAGAAGACTGTATAGGATCTTTACTGTTCCTAAAAAAATCATGCTGCAAGTGTTCAACACACAGTTTCTCATATAATGACCAATCCGCCCTGGCGAAATTTCTCCTTGATAAAGGTGGATCATCACCAGGGCTGATTGTTTTGAGAATGGTAGGGAAGTGGTCACTCCCACATAGGTCATCATGGACCATCCATTCAAATTCATTATACAAGTTTGAGTCAGCGAGACAGATCAGGGAAGAATAAGTTCCCGTAGCTGGATGAAGATAAGTGGCTGAATCATCATTCAAAATACATAAATTATTATCGGAAATGAAATCCTCAATAATTTTACCTTTAGTATTAGTATGGACACTACCCCAAAGCGGGTTGTGTCCGTTCAGATCACCCATGATGAGACATGGCTTTGGCAGCTGATCATACAGATTTTGCAGATCCGACAGTCGGATATCAGAAGATGGAGAGACATATAAACTGCACAGCGTCAACGCAATGTGCATAGTCAGACGAACAGCTACAGCTTGGAGATTGGTATTAAGAGGGACAGGGCTATGTATGATGCCCTGCTGTACCAAAACAGAAGCACCACCAGTTGCTTTATCTCCTGGCGGAGAGAAGCAATGCTAATCACTGTATTGTCGCAAATTGAATGAGTCCGTATTTTTTATATATGTCTCCAGGAACATATAATGCTGAAGGTTTAAAATCCTGTAATAACAATTGTATCTCATTGAAATTATTCTTTAGCCCTCTGCAATTCCATTGAATTAAATTGGCCAACTGAGTCATGGTGGCTCAATTGGCGATCTCGCTCTAGAATGGGAGTTGGGTAAGCTCCTCCGTCTGTCCTGTGAGTACGGAGTAACCTCCATATCTAGAGGTCCAAACGAGTTTTGTGTTAGAACCCTCTGAAGGTGATGAGACATTAGGCGATTTGTCTCTGTTTAGTTTTTTTCCTTTCTTCTTCTTTGGTTGATCTCCAGCTGGTTTAAGAGCTGAGGATTGTAACTGTGTAGAGAGCTGACCTTCTGTCTGGGATCCAAACGTAGACTGGGTGACTCGGGAAGTTGGTGGAATAAGTCATTGATGTAACTGGTTTTTCTGACTTGACCCAAGTCAAGTCAGTCTGACATGCAGTTGAGGACACCGCTACAGAGCGGGATACTGCAGCTGAATAAGTGATATTCTGAGGGGTTGAAGGCTGATTATTGAAAAAAAAATTCGCATCAAGGTAGGGAATATTCTTTTCACATTTTATCTTCATAATTTGTGATTCCCTTTGATACACGGGGCAGGACCTGGATGAAGCAGAATGTAGGCCATTACAGTAAGCGCATTTGAAAGTATTCTGACAATCTGCACCATCATGTTTGTCCCTACAACGGTGACAAACTGCAGAATTACGGCATGAGTAGGTTCCATGACCAAAATGCTGACACTTGTAACACCGGAGTGGATTGGGGATATACACATCCACCCCGATGTTAAAGTAACCTGCCTTGATCGACTGGGGAAGAGCTGATCTGGCAAAAGGCAAGAGATAGGTGTTGTTTTTTATTATTTTCCCTTCTTTTTTGATCGTAAAACGCTTCACCGCTGTAACAGCCTGATCTTCAAGCTCTGCAGCTATCTCCTCCTCGGACATGTCAAAGAGACAGCGAGCCCTGTCTCGTATAATGCCACGGCAAGAATTGAGAGTCCTGTGCACGGACACAGTAACCTCCACATTTGCAAATGTTTTGATGGATAAAAGATTTAGAGATTGCTGTTTCCGTGCGCACTCCACCAGAAGTGAACCACTACGGAGCCGGGTGACATTTTTAACCTCACCACATATCCCATGGATAGCTTTGGATATGGCAAATGGATTTAGTTTTATTGGTAGAAAATCCGAAGCTTCAATTACTAGGAAACGAGCCCATGAATCAATGTTTGGCGAATTTGTTTCAGTAGAGTGATCAAGTTCGTCTAGTCGTCGCTTTTTCTCGTATCGAGATGAACCAGCTTGTTGGGATGCCGTCATGAAAGGAAAAGTATTCAACACCCCTGCTCCCCACCCACCATGGAGTGTCAACAAGGACGGTGTCAAAGAGCACCGGATATCCAAGATGCTGACACCAGGGATACAGGGGTGTTATACTCCAGAGACAACGACACAAATAGCTATATTTATCTACCAAATCAATGTCAGGCTGGTTCGACCCATGACAATAAATTGGAGACATACATCATTTGGAGGTCATTATCACCAGATTGGCCCATGAGCCACCGCCTTCTGGCATAGAACTCTAGGCAAGTTAACATAATAATTTGAACATTGAGGGATAAAAAATAACCAAGGCCCAGAAATAAGCAAATGTGCATATAATAGATTCACCATGCACAGGGCTTGGCGTGACCAGCCGATTGATAGAACCGGGCCAGTTCTACCGCCCGTCTAGGTGAAGTAAGGGCCAAAGTGGTGTGTTGGGCAACAGGAACACGGTTCCAGGATCCTATTGCCCTCAACCACCAGAATCCCGTCCACCACCGACACAGGGGCGCAACCCACCTCAAACAAGTTGGTGGACCAAATATGCCCCCAGGTTCATCACGGGGGGGTTGAAGGGCGCTTAGCGTTACCCAGCACCCACCACGAGGAGGTGGCCCTTCATGGGTGCTTGTCGTATATGGACATTGGTTACTAGTTCTAACACATCATCAGTACATCGTCAGTCTTTAGTTACAAGAAACGCATTGTCCTGTTGAAAGACATGCACTGTGCAGCTGAGCCTGCTTTGAATCCAACAACAAAGTTTCACTTGAGCCCTAAGCACTGGGTCCTTAATCTGTACAATAAATATTCTAATAAATCCCAACTCTTACCTAAACAGATCATGGACACCTACCTGCACCTTCTGGAAAGAGAGTGGTGTTCCCGTGTCAGCTTCCACTGCTTGGTGCTGCCTACAGAGACAGTGATATTGTGGGAGGCAGGCCGGTACACAGAGAGGATAAGGGGGAAAGATGTGAGTAATGTGAGATTACATCATTAAACCTTGCACTGCGATTTTTCTTTTTTCAAGAGCAACATTGCATGACCACTGAACCAATTGCGTTGTCAAAGTCGAGACGATTATTATTTGTATAGTAATTGTACAAATGTTAACGCAAGTATTTTCCTGACTTCTAAAGAAAGACGTATCGACTGAGTTGCTTAATGTGTAATTCTGTTAAAGATGTATGTGCGCAATTGTGATGATCTGTGATCATATGAATCAGTAACATGCGCTGCACTATTTCCCTTGAATTTAGTCAAACCGTTTGATTGATTGTAGCCTACTTTATCATAATGATATTTGTTTTCACATTTGTGTCAAAGTCGGGTACAGACGCAGAAAGATTCATCAGATAGATTATGTATATTTCCTCCGAAGTCGAAGATACAACAGGTTGTAACATAGGTGTTATATATAAATATATATATGTATTTACAGGTTACAGAGTGGGATAATCAAAATTAGAATAGGTATTTTAGTTGATGTAGCAAGGATTTTACAGAGCTTGCGATTGATCTTTTACATTTATACCACATTTCTTGTTGAAGCTCTTGAGCATATACATTTGGTAGACCATAAATGAGACAAATAGGTCTTCATCATTCAATAAACTGACAAAAAGTGTCAACATCTAGCATGTCAACTAGTGACTCAGTCAAAGCGTTTCTACTACTTTGTATGAGAATAAAGTGTAGAAAGACATGTTTTACAATATCATAGGCAACCATGCCTCATTCACACTCAAGAACACCGAATGCTCAGTGTGCTGATACGTAAAAGAGCAGCAATATTATTGAAACACTCCGGCATTTTATAGCATGCAGACCATAGTCTGTGAGCATTTTTAGGATATGTTATCTTCTCAACCTCGTTGCACAAGCAACACATGAATCCTCAGCTTTAAGTATTCTAGGTCATACATTGTGACAAGATTGAGCATGTGGAAGATTGGCAATGACTTGCTATATCGCTCTTTCTCCAGTGATGAAGTCTATCTGTACTGACAGACTCTATGCACAGGCACTTTCTTAAAGACAAATTCAGTATCGATGTTACATAATTTACCGAGAAATAGCTAGGACTTCTGGTGCGTATATCTTCGTAGTGTGACCAGGGAGAGACTGTCTCTGGCTATTGTGGATGATCCACGTTTTCAAACATTTGCCATGTCCAGAGTCAACGAATCTGTGAAGTAAGTCGTTTATATATAGAGTGAAGAGCCAAGCTGATAAGACACGACCCTGACCCACGCCCTGTTTTACATCGAATACTTTAGAAATACAGCCACCAGTGCTACCACATGATTTCATTGATGTGCACATTGCGTATAGAGTCACCATAGTTTACCTCGAATTCCGAAACTGTAAAGCTTATAGAAAAGTCCATTCAACCAAACTCTCTCAAATGCTTTCTCATTATCAAGGAAGGCACAATAAACTGGTGAATTGTTTTCGACAAAGTAGGCAATATTTTCAGTTAGAGTAAGCACTGCCGTTTCCGTCCCCGCACCCTTCCTAAATCCAAACTGGAGAGGGTGAAGGAAATTGTTTTCTGCTTTTGTCCATGTTTTCAATTCTTTTGAGCAGTAATCTTTCAAAAAAGTTTGAGAGCACAGGCGTAAGAGTGATGCATCTATCATTACATGGATCATGCTTGCTTTTACCATTTCCTTTGTGAATTGGTAAAACATTACCAACACTAAATGCATTTGGTTACAGATTCAAACGATACAATGGCATTGAATAGTGATACAATAAGATCAATAACAGATCAACCACCATACTTTATATGCATGTATGAAATACCATCTGAGCCTGGAGATGTGTTGTTTTTAAGACGTTTCACGGTGTCAAGTACATCATCTTTAGTAAACGGGGAGAGAAAGACTGAATCACTGTCGTCATTTACAGGGTAATATACAACATCTTCTACAAACTTATCAACGTGCTCTGTAAATCCAGTATCAAAACATTCTGCATTCTGAGGTACAGACAAATCTCTAATGTTCCTGGCAAAGAGATTACATACACCTACCTGCGTGTTACAGGAGTCATCGTTATAAGTTAGAGACTGTGTTTGCTCTCTCTTTTGCAACTCTAAGGTATTCTTGGATGTCTACCTCAGCTACTTGGTAACTTTCCTCAAATGTTTCATTTCTGTAACGTTGCTTAGCTGAACGGTGGTTTCTTCGAAATGCATGTTTGGCATGTTTATATTCAATAAAATATTTGTCATCTGAACTGTGGCTTTTGCCGTTAGAATTCCAATTTTTGCTGCAAATACGCACATGGTCATGATGTTATTTAAGTTCATACTTCCTCCACTATAGCTTTGATTGTACTTGGAATTTTAATTGGGAATTGCAAGTATAGTTGCAGCATGTAGACATTCTGTGATATAACTATTGTGATACTCGTTGTACGGAGTTTGCTAACAAACACAAAAGCACGTGCTTGCTCCATTATGTTGTGTTATAAAGTACGAAATGTTTTGCACTATGTCCAAATATGGTATGTGTTCTAGAACCACTTCTTACATCAGAGGGTGAAACATTCCAGACATCTAAATGTCGTTACAGCACACATTATGAACTTCCTCTCAAACGTAACAGAAATACATGTAAAACAATTACAATGTTTTCTAGTATATTGCTCTACCATCAAAATGCTCTACCATCAAAATATGCTAATCCGACATGGTAAGGCATTGCTGTGACCTTTCAGGAGAATTTGGCAAACTACACGTGGATCTTGATGCCAGTAAACATGCCACGTAATCAACACTGGGTGCTTCTGGTGGCTAATGTCAAGGATGGAACAGTGGGGGTAGTCAATTCTAAACCAGCTTTAGATGTGGAGGACTCAGTTGTGACACACTGGAGGTGGGTAGACAGACGAGTGGGTGTAGTCAATTCTAAACCAGCTTTAGATGTGGAGGGCTCAGTTGTGAGAAACTACAGGTAGGTAGACAGAAAAGTGGGTGTAGTCAATTCTAAACCAGCTTTGGATGTGGAGGACTCAATTGTACAACACTCGAGGTAGGTAGACAGAACAGTGGATGTAGTCAATTTTAAACCAGCTTTAGATATGGAGGACTCAATTGTACAACACTGGAGGTAGGTGGACAACCCAGATGATGTAGTCAATTCAAAACCAGCTTTAGATGTGGAGGACTCAAATGTACAACACTGGAGATAGGTAGACAGCACAGTGGGTGTAGTCAATTCTAAACCAGCTTTAGATATGGATGACTCAATTGTACAACACTGCAGGTAGGTAGACAGAACAGAGGTTGTAGTCATGCACTGCTGTATTTGCCCTCCTCTCCATATTAACTTTAACCACAATCCACAAAAGCTGAAGAAGTTGCCATCCAGAAATACACATCTTTTCCCCAGGTCATTTGTAAATCACTGGAAATCTACATCCGGGAAAGTGGGCAAACCGTGGATGAAGAAACAATACCTAGTGATAGACCAGGCTGATGGACACAATTGTGGGATATTCGTCCTCATGGTAGGTTGGTTTATAGACACATATGTACGCCATGCGCTACTAAGGTCGACTTGTACTATGGCAGCGGTCATGCCACAGGGGCTCAATTTCCATCAACTATCGTCAATTCATGACCATCAGTTGAAATTGGAATATCAACATTGGTTGTATGTGCCCTCTTTCAAATGACTGCCTTATGGCTGACTCCACCTAAAGTGTCACTGCTCCAGGCAGTGTCACTGTTATTGACAAGGTAGCAGATGTCTCATACAGGGATTGTTGGAGAGTTGAGGGATATCATCATTGACACACAGTTCGTTCATGTTGAGATCTCACCAACAAAGCACATGTGATATAATCAAAACCTCATAAAATGTTCATGTGAAAACCAACGGGTGTGTTTAATAACTACGTATATAAAGAGCCTTTAAAAGTTTTTTAGCCTTCATATCATCAGGCTGCTGATGCCCTTTTGGCGGAGACGTCTCCAGGAATCATGAGGAACTACCACGCAGAGAAGTACAGGTTGTATGTACTACAGAGGATACTGCAGCATGCCAAGACGGATATGCAAAGAGGAGGAAATCACACCTTGGGAAGTGGATGTCACAAACAATACTCAACATTCTGAGACTGTGACGGAAGGAAATCTACTTGAAAGAAGCTATACAACAGAAACAAAACAGGGTCAAGTCATTGAAACAGTTGTACAACATCATGACACTTTTGACGAATCCGACGGTGCTATGGTCACTGATAAAGGTATGTATAGTGAAGGGAATACGACCAACATTAGGTATAAAATTGTAAATAGCGATGTGATATTCTATTCTAAATATGTCTATACATGCAATACACTCCTCTCATACAACGGTAATGTATATTTACAGATGCAGATGAATACCCATGTCTCAATGAACACCTGTCACAGAAGCAGTTAATGGCATGTTTGTTAATTGTTGCTTTGGCGGGGAATAACCTGAAGAAGAGGTTGCTGTGGGCAGATTCTGACACAGGAACAAGAGTGGAAAGAGAAACCTACAAGCGATACATTGCTTGGGCGCTCAAGGTTTTCGACATCAATGGAGACACATACACTAAGAAGATGATACAAAATGATTTAAAACAATTGTCAGGATGCTGTCTATGTCAAGAGGCTGGATCATACAGAATAAGAAACCAAAACGTAGCAATAAGGCTGAGAGACCTACTGCTCAGCGATCTGAGACAATCGATTGCAAAGATGGACTTGGAGTTTGTATTTAGTTATGTGAGTTTAAGAGCTGAATCCACTGAGGTGGAAGAAATAGATATCCCCTTCAAAATTGAATTGAAGCAAGATGATGTGCCTGTTGTAGCTCAACGTTTTGCGGCAGCCATACAGGGCAAAGAGTTTGCTTTTGTGTGCATGCATTCTCTCTTTCAGGAACAGACATTTGTCGATATGGTCTTTGAGAATCTGGTGCAAAATCTGAACAAGGACTATTCTACCCTCTTGAAATTATTGTCCAGTAATGACACTGTACATGGACAGTCCTTTCTGTTTTGGACGAGCATTACAGACAACTCGAAATTGTTGCGGAAGGCTTTGTCCACTGTTCAATTTAGTGTACATAACAGAAAGCAAGCTTTGTTTGGAAGTTGCTTTGGTAGTAGTTCAGACAACTTCAATTACTTGCTTTCCGAATGTAATTGTAAGTTGAATAAGTTGTGTATGACATTGCGCAATCTTCCAAGACCTCTTATCATCAAACTGAAATTGGAAGTTGTTGATGATCTAGGGGTGAAGTTTGACAATATTTCCTTGCTTGACATTGCCTGTATGAGTGGATTGTCTGCAGTGGCTTCCAGACTCTTGCATGTAACGAAGGCAATGAACTTGAACAGGTCAAGAAAGGCAACATATGTACATTATGCATCTATGTGCCAAAGGGGAAGCAATATTATCGGTACAATTATACAGATGGGACTTTCTAGCATAAAGATCATAGGTCCGGGAGGATCAACACCTTTACATTATGCATGTGCAGTAGGAAATGTTGGAATTGTAAGCATTTTGTTGCAGGAAACAGTGGATACTGGAAAGCGAAACATGAGGGGGGAAACTGGGCTTCATTTGGCATGTTTATATGGGAATGTAGAAGTTGTTAAACTGTTATTACAAACCAAAGTAACAGCAACTGAGACAGATAACGATGGCAGCACACCTCTACATGATGCAGCCTGGCAGGGACATACAGAGGTTGTAGAAGTGTTATTAAAGAACAAGGCAAATGTGGATGCAGAAACGTCCTGATGGCGACACACCTCTACATGATGCAGCCTGGCAGGGACATACAGAGGTTGTAGATGTGTTATTAAAGAACAAGGCAAATGTGGATGCGAAACGCGATGATGGTGGCACACCTCTACATGATGCAGCCTATCAGGGACATACAGAGGTTGTAGAAGTGTTATTGAAGAACAAGGCAAATGTGGATGCGAAACGTCCTGATGGCCGCACACCTCTACATGATGCAGCCTTTGAGGGACAAACAGCCTGGCAGAGGTTGTAGAAGTGTTATTAAAGAACAAGGCAAATGTGGATGCGAAATGCGATGATGGTGACACACCTCTACATGATGCAGCCTTGCAGGGACATACAGAGGTTGTAGAAGTGTTATTGAAGAACAAGGCAAATGTGGATGCGAAACGTCCTGATGGCCGCACACCTCTACATGATGCAGCCTTCCATGGACACACAGAGGTTGTAGAGGTGTTATTGAAGAACAGGGCAAATGTGGATGAGAAAAGCGTTGATGACTGCACACCTCTACATGATGCAGCCTTGCAGGGACATACAGAGATTGTAGAAGTGTTATTGAAGAACAAGGCAAATGTGGATGCGAAACGCAATGGTGTCCGCACACCTCTACATGATGCAGCCTTGCAGGGACATACAGAGGTTGTAGAAGTGTTATTGAAGAACAAGGCAAATGTGGATGAGAAAAGCGTTGATGGCCGCACACCTCTACATGATGCAGCCATGGCAGGGACACTCAGAGGTTGTAGAAGTGTTATTGAAGAACAAGGCAAATGTGGATGCGAAACGCGATGATGGCGACACACCTCTACATGATGCAGCCTTGCAGGGACATACAGAGGTTGTAGAAGTGTTATTGAAGAACAAGGCAAATGTGGATGCGAAACGCGATGATGGTCGCACACCTCTACATGATGCAGCCTATCAGGGACATACAGATGTTGTAGAAGTGTTATTGAAGAACAAGGCAAATGTGGATGCGAAACGTCCTGATGGCCGCACACCTCTACATGATGCAGCCTGGCAGGGACATACAGAGATTGTAGAAGTGTTATTGAAGAACAAGGCAAATGTGGATGCGAAACGCGATGATGGCCGCACACCTCTACATGATGCAGCCTGGCAGGGACATACAGATGTTGTAGAAGTGTTATTGAAGAACAAGGCAAATGTGGATGAGAAACGCGATAATGGCAGCACACCTCTACATGATGCAGCTTGGCACGGACATCAAGGAGTTGTTAAGGTGCTGTTGAAAAACGGGGCTAATGTCCATGAGAAGGATTGTAATGAAGAAACTGCTTTACAGAAAGCAAAGGCGCGTTATTACGATGACATCGCAAAGGACTTTAATCGAGGGAGGGCATGAAGCAAATAAGCATGACCTGACACCGAACTTTGGTTCAGTTCCACACGGAAGCTATACTGGCAGTGGTCTTCTTATACCGGCACAACCATCAGCACATTGTCTTTATCATAAACCCCTTCACATCTGTGTCACCGAGCTTTGTCCTTCAAGTGTGCGACCATCTTTGTTCTTTTCAACAACGCTGTCTCTGTATGTCCGTGCCAGGCTGCATCATGTGGTGTTGCCATCAGGCGTTTCTGTTGCTGCTGTTCTTTCAATAACACGCTTCTACTGGCACATCTGTGTCCTGATAGGCATCTCTTCAGAGGTGTGCGACCATCATCTGCCTTGATTCTTCAACTTAACGCCTACCCGACTTTCTGTCCTGCAGGCTTTACGCTCATCTTAACAATAGCGTTTCGCATCACATTTGCTGTTCCCTCTACGGCTTCGATCTCCTGCTGCATCGCGGCTCGCTGGTTAACGCTTTCTCATCTGCCGTTCTTCAATAACACCTCGCTTCTGTGTGTCCATGCAGGCTTTCCGTGATGGATTTCGATGCGTTCGCATCCACGTTTGCTGAATTAATATTAACGCTTCTGCAATCTTCTGTATGTCCCTGCAGGCTTTGCGTCTGTGAGGTGATGCGTCATCGGCTTTTTCTCATCACGTTGCCCTGTTGTGTCTGCAACCTCTGTGTGATCCCGTGAACGACCATCGGAAGTACGTTTCGCAGCTCCATTTGCCTTGTTCTTCGGCCCTTCTTCAGCTGACTCACGAACTGCGTCGTCGCTGAAGTTGATATGCCATCATCGCGTTTCATCACGACGCGTTCTGTTTGTCCTCAAAGGCTGGAGATGATGCGCCGTCGGCGTTTCTCCGCTGATTCTTCAATAACGCTTCTCTGTATTGATCCCTGATGAGCTTTGCGTCATGGAGATGACGCCATCATCGCGTTCACGTACGACTGCTGATTAACGCATCTGCGAGCGTCTGGCCGGGCTTTACGTCAGGAACAAACGATAGCCGTCGGCATTTCGCCTCGCGAACAATGGATCGATGTTCAGTTCGGTTAATCAAATATCCTCGTCAATCAGATGTCGGTCTATCGTCAATCGATCAACTTTCCCCTTGACGCTCGCGCCAATATGTTGCTGTGACCTGTTCCGGTTCGTCGTTACATGCAGGTAAACTGCGCGAACAATCGCCGGGCGATGTCGAAACGAAGTGTTGTCGAGCTTTCGCCCCTGATCCGGCAACTCACGATTTCGGATGGAGATTAGCGGAGAATTGCTGATGTCATACGCAACTTATTCGGCTTTACGGTGCATTCGGAGAAACGAAATTTGAAGTTGTGCGGACTGCAGGTACGGCTTCCCGAACGAAAGCGCTTGATACGTAACGCTAGGTGAACGATTGGACCTTCGCAACATTTCGGTTGTATATTAACTCGTTGGCTGAAGGACTGATCGTAACGTGTCATTACTGGCGATAATTTCGGGGCAGAACGGTCGCTGTTCGGGCCGCCAATTCTCCCGAACCGCTAATCGACGAATGTCTGTTCCTGAAACCGTAGTAGGCGCCCGCCGAACGTTCGATTACGACGAGCGTCACGCTTCAATTCAATTTTGAGTCTTTCTTCCGCACTCGATAACTAAACTCGCATGGCTAAATACGAACTCCGGAATCCATCTTTGCGATCGTTATTCTTCGAATCGCGAGCAGTAGATCTCTCGGCTTTGTATTAACTTACGTTTTGATTTTCAACGATAATGATCAACCCCTCTTGAACAACGTCGTCATTTTGCGTCATTCCATCGCTGGCAGTGTACAAGCTCGATCTTCCATTGATGATAGAAAACATGACGAAAAACAATATTGACGAACCTACGACGATGAGATCTGCCCGCGTAACCCTCTTCGGTTATTCCCCGCCCGAAACACCGGTCAAACGTGCCGTTAACTTGTTTGGTGTTCGACAATGAATTAAATCTTCCATCATAAATGCTCATTGCTGATTGTATGAGGAAGAATTGTGCGTATGAACGTATTTGGAAGCCAGAACTGTCATCTTCATTTGTACCCCAATGTTGATTGGTATTCCCTTCGCTATACGCGCATCGTGCGTCGATTCAGGTCGAAATGTCGTATTGTACGGCTGTTTCATTTACGACTGTTTTTGTTTCGTTGTGCTTCTTTCGAAATTAGTTTCGCTTCGTCTGATCTCGATATCGGTATTGTTGTGACGACGGAATATTGATTTCTCATATTTGCATCGCGACATACGACCTGTGCTATACCGCGTGTTGGTCATGATTCTGGATTCCGCCAAAGGAACGTCGACGACTGGCTGATATGAACAAAACTTTAAAGGCTCTTTTATGCTACAGTTACGGTAGGCTTGCACTTATACGTGAACGACTTTGTGAGGTTTTGACCATCATCGCGTATTTGTTGATGGTATATTGATCGATATCCTCAAATACCGGTCTGGCGGACGTCTTACTGTGATCGGCTGTGGCGCGCAGACGACACTTTTAAGGTGGTCGACCAGGCGTCGTTTTGTAACCAATGTTGACTGATCATTTCGGCGATGATTAAGTAGTCGACGATGGTGATGATTGACGTAGACCTTTATGAGTCATTGGCAATGGCGCGTGACTTTATGTGACGCAGCCGTAACGATTATTGATAAATAAACTGATCCCCTCATAACGAATATTGAACAACACAAATCGCGATTGCCCTTTCCCCGGATGGTTTCGATACGGAGAAAATTATTCTTCGTTTCTGGATATTCTAAACTTTCGATGGACCGAAAGGCCAATGGAACAATCTGGCTGGTGCGTATTGACTTGTTCTCTGCTACGGTTACGATTGATTGGTTTGGAAACTGCGCCCGCTGTGCTGTCTTACCTCTTTCGGTGTTATTACGGTCATCTGCTTCGGTTTTGAGTCGTTTTATCTGGGTTGTCCTCCGGTGTTAACACTGATCGATCTCCATATCTAAAGCTGGTTTAAAACCGACTGCATCCCACGTTTTGTCTACCTCGGTGTTGTACTGGTGGTCCTCCACGTCAAAGCTGGTTGTGACTGCGCCCTTTCTGTCTGCCTGCAGTTTCTTCGAGCTATCCCGTCTGAAAACTGTTTGGTGACTACGCCCTTCGTCGTCTACCACGCTCCGGTGTCACCAACTTGTCCTCCATCTAGCTGGTTTGACTGCCCCCACTGTTCATCGCTTGATTAGCCGCCAGCACCCGGTGTTGTGCGATGGCATGGCGTCAGATCGCATTGTCGGACGCGGGAATGCAGATGCGGCAATGCCGAGACAACATATTTGATGGTGAAACGACACGATGGTAGGCAATATGCTGAGAGCGCATTGTATTGTTTTACTCTTATTTCTGTTGCGTTGAAGGATGCATGTGTGTAACGACGACTGTGGAATGTTTCGCCCTGCGATGTGAAGCGGTTCAAAGGCTGCATACCATGTTGAATAGTGAAACATTTCGTGCTTATAATAATGAACGGCACGTTAACGGCTGTTTGTTGACTCCGGCTGCAACAGTATCGCAATGGTTATGTCGCAGAATGTCTGCATCTTTAAATATACTTGCGATTTCACAGTGGCTTCGAGCTGGCTTGTTATGACAAACGCATCATGAACCATGTGCTGCGTACGTGAATTCTAACGACAGGATTCGAACAGTACATTGATATAAGCATGCCAGGCCGTGCATTTCAGCCGCCGTTCGGCTAAACGGCATTACGAAATGAAACATTTGGTAACTGGTGTTTGGGCTGCCAGGGTAGAAGGCAAACTTACATTCAACTTATAACGGTGATACGGCGGGCGGTAATATGTATCTCAACGCCCAAGGTGACAGAGAACGCCTCGGGAATGCAGGGCTGTTTGTTACGAGCACGTTGATAGCTGTGAAGATATTTGCGTATATTACCCTAATAGTATTAAAGATGTTCCGTGTGTCTGCGCTGGCATCCAGGCTCAATGTTATTCACGTACCGCTGCTAATATGGTGAATTGATCTGTGATGTGTATCTATTCAGCTGTGACCGTATCGTTGAATCTGGCGACAATGCGTTGTGTTGACCAATGTTGCAAATTCTGAAAATGGTAGTGATCAATAACAATGATAGTGCGTCGCTCGCCTGTTATTTCTCGAAACTTTTTTTGGTGCGCTCAGGTGGTGGACAAAGCGAAGGCTGGTGGAAAGTGCCGGTTGGCGGTGCTGCTGGCACAGTAGCACTGCTGATAGAAACAATACCAGTTTATTATTGGCTACTGACTCAATGATGAACTTTTCTGAAGCACGCAAGTAGCGGTGATACCTGCACGTACCGTCGATGAATCGTATTGACTTTGCTATTGACTCTTCTAAGTGTTCGTTAATGGCGGGCGTGAACAGAATAATCTGGCCCGACGACCTTTCGCTCTATATATGAAGCGACGCTGATTAGATTGACTCTGGACATGATATTTGGCGTCGGATCTCCGCAATGGCGGAACGATCTTCGCCCTGTTCATACGAACTATGCGCCGGAAAGAAGTCTGGCTATGGTAGTGTAACGCCGACTTTGAACTGATCAACTGAAGCTGTGCGTAAAATTGTCGTACGAATGAACATCGCTGGAGAAAGAACGTTATAACTTGAAGTCATTATGATCTTCCCGCATCTTCTTTAATCTTGATGTATGACTGCCAAAACTGATTCGGCGCTCAACATGAAATATGCGAATTATGATCACTGCTATGTCTTGAATGTTTCAATAATGTGCCAATAACTACGTATCGTGATTTAACGGTATTGATCGGGCATGTTGCCTATGATATTGTGAGCATCAACTACGCTTTGATGCTCATGCCATTATTAAACGCTTGACTGAGTCGCGACATGCTGAACGCTTTGACCGAATGATGAATGACGCTCGTTTGCTCGGTCGCGATAACTCGGAAAACGACAGTATAAATAAAGATCAATCTTGGCTCTGGCAAATCTTCTTTGGCTCAACTAAAGATACCTATTCTGACACCCGATTGTCCCTATTTGAGAGAAATACCGTATGTATGTTTATATATGGCTGCAATATTTACTGACTGACATATCTTCCGACTCGGAGAAACCGTAATCATCTGATGGTCTGGGTGGCCGGCACTTGTTTCAAATGACAAATGTCATTGTGATGGCTGATCAATCAACGGTTTGACAATTCGGGGAAGCGAATGGCGCGTGTTGATCTTTATTCATCTTTAACTGGAGATTACGTCGTCGTCTTTCTTTGAAGTCATTGCGTTGGCACATTGTACAATTACTTGCTGCAAATAATATCGTCTTCATTTGTTGGCATATTATTTCGATCGTACGGTGAAAAGTCGCGATGGAGTTTATTGATAATGATCTTCGTGCTACATCTTTCCCTTGTCTTTCTGGCTACTTCCCGCAATATCGCTGATACTGTGAGCGGCATAACGGTGGAGACATATACCGAAGGTGCGAATAGTGTCATGTTCTGTTTGAGTAAGTTGAGTTTATTAAATTATTTATTGTGCAGATTAGGACGGGCTCAGAGTGAACTTTGTTGGTGGATTCAACGGGCTCAGCATGTCTTTCAACAAGGACAATGCGTTCTTATGGCAAGATGACGTATGCTGATGATATCGTTAGTGACAATCGATCGTATACGATGGCGCCGTGAACTTACCTCTCGATGATGATTTGAGCTATGGCGCCCTTCAACCCGTGAACTTACTGGGGCATCTGATCGCGAGGTGAATTTACTTTATCGTCATTGATGGATGCAGTCGGTTGACGATAGACGAATTTCTGTTGACGCTGTTATGCCTGAGCGGGCGATGAACTGGCGATTCGATCGACTTGTGCGAAGCTTATTGATCATTATATGCGTTGCCCATTTCGGGCGGCAATTGCTGTCTTCAATGTTCGAACCATGTTAACGCCTGGAAGTGAGCGATAATGACCAATGATAATGTCTTTCAGACCCCATTTGATGCGTGAACCACGACGATTTGATGAACAATGACTGTTTGTCGTCGTTGTCTGGTGTAACGCCCGCGTCTGGTGTCGGCATCAACTGAACATCGGTAACAACGATACCGTCGCTATTCCCGTGGTGAATTGAAATTGACCCGAATACTTTCTTTCATGACGGCGTCGGCATTCGATGCGAAGAAACGAACGTCGCTCTGCTGTTTTGGAATTCAACCGAACGTGAATCTCGTTTCGAACTCACCAATGAAACTTCGTCCATTTGCCATATCATGAGTTATGGTGAGTTAAAGCTGTCGCCCGGCTTTCCGCGACTTTCTGTTGCGCGACGGCGATCTCTAGATAACGTCATCGAAAACCGTTGCAAATCGGAGATGATCGTCGAACTTCTCGGTCTTTGCCGTGACGGGCGGAATAACCGACATATTAAGTGCTGCGGGCGAAGATCGAACGTTTTTACGATCGAAGGGGAGAAATAGTAACGCTAATCTTTGCCAGATCAACCTTCCCCAGTCGATCGGGCGGGTTAGCTTTAACGTCGGGGTCGGATGTGTATAATACATTCCGCTCGATATCGTTACCAAGTGTCCTTTGTTACATTAAAGGAGAACCTATACTCATCGCCGTATTCTGCGGTTTGTCGCCGTTACCGAGACAAACGTGATGGTGCGAATTATCGAACTTCTTTCGAATGCTTTTATATTATTACGATGGGTCTACTGATCGTTATGAGATGGAAGTATTGAAGTATTCTACGCTGATGCGATTCCGCTTCGATGACTTCGACTTCAGAATATCGCTATTCGGCTGCGGTAATCACGGCCGGTCCTCGACTGCGTCGAACTGACTTGACGGGTCCGTCCAGAAAGAGCAGTTACATCAATGAACTATTCTCGGTCATGATCTTACGTTTGGATCCACAGCGACGAAGGTCGGCTCTTCTACACCCGTTCAATAATGACCGGCGGAGATCAACCGAAAGAAGAGGGAAACTTCAAACCGAAGATTAGGTATCATACAATCATCGCCTTCGAGTTCTAACGCAAAACGCGTTTGAGCACCTCTAGATATGGAGGTTACTCCATGCTCTGGAACAGACGGAGGAACTTACCCAACTCGATTCTGAAGCGGATGCTTAATTAATTCGATAATTGCGAGGAAAACCAATTTCAGTATTACATGTTATTGTTGCAGGCAACTTCGGCGTTATATGTTCACCGGAGACAAAATGCGGTTCGCTGCGCAATACGGTGATTCAACGTGCAAAACGGCACGGTCTGTTAACTTCTGTTGCTGACGCGGCGAGATAATACATGGCCTGTCGCAATACCGATAACCGAAGCTGTAACTACTATCGACTATGCGTTATTGCATTTATACTCCGTATCTTCTGATAATCCGACTGTCGCGTCTGCGAAAATCAATGATCGTACCGAAACTTCTAAATGTCATCGTAATTCTGAACGGTTGACCGGCTTTGGTGTCCGTACTAATACTAAGGTAAAGGTATTGAGGATTTCATTTCGATATTGGTAGTATTTTTGAATTGATTCGGCCGCTTATATCTTTCATCGGCTACGAATTATTAACTCCCGCGGATTCGCTTCGACTTCAAACGTATGTGAATGAATGGTCATGATGACCTATATTGGGGTGACCGCTTCCTACCATTCTCGGCCTGGTGATGATCACTTTATCGGAAGTCGCCGGGCGAACCGATAATTATCAACGTATTGTTATTGCGGCATGTTTAGAGATATACGATATCTTCTTCGGTATGCTTAATCGTTGGCGACAGGCAATTCTGAAGTCTCTGCAGTTCACGTGTTCATGAGTAAATGGTTTGATAATGGTCGCAGGCTGAACGATGAGGGAAGAACGAAAATGTTACTGCTGCCACTGTCATAATCTGAACGGGTCCAATGAAGCTGAACGTTCTTTCGCGAAGCGTCGATAACGACGATGATATGTTTCTAAAATATTTTTGTGCACTATGTCGAGATGAACATGATCCCGAAGGTTTAAGTTAAATCGTTGAAGGACGATGACTATTCAAAACTGATGTGCAAATAAACTTTGGTGGCTTTCTTTATGGCATTCATCTTCTCTGATATGTCTGAGTTCAGGCGTATCGAAGCAACGAAGAAGTTGCTCGGGTAATGGTGGATATAAACGAATATTTTCAGACGCATGGCTGCGCTTCCTTGACTGGCTTCGCGATATTCGGCTCTTCCAGCGAAGATATGTTTGAAATCGCTTTTGAAGTACGATCAGGCGACGAAGTTTCGTGAATATCGTTGTTCTATTCGAAAACATGACGTCATGGTGCGTCGTCGAATGATACTCTTTCAACGGTTGACCAATACTTAATGGAACGATAGTCAGCCAATAGACGACGTAGTCACCGAAATCAGCCAAACGCAACCGGCATTCAATGTGTTTCGAGAAAGAGTATAAATGTACTGATCATTGTGCGTTAGAAGCTGCTTTGGCAAAAATGCAATAGTTAACAAACGGCATGTATCATTTTCTTTGATGTTAACATACGATACCACCTGGAAGAATTGGCATTTCGAAGTTACATGATTTTGATTTTGGTCGTTTACTTCTTTCGCCTGTCACGGTTTTAAAGACGAGCGATTTCAGACCGGTGAGTTCAACCTGTCGCCGTCCGCAATCGGGATAAGGCGTCCCCGCAAACATTCACGATAACTTGACGTGTTTGGTAGATCAACATCGGAACTTGCAGGCTCGATTTCGGTCTAATGTGGTGTTTTCTTTCGGCTCGCGACAAGTATGGCAATAACATCGAACGGCTTCCCCGGTTGATGTTTAGGCTGTTAAATAAATGATTGTCTGAAAACGACTTTAAGCCCGTCAAACTGACCTGCTGCCGTAGCTGAAGCCATAGACCGGAGACTTTTAGCGCTTTCCCATCAGGTGACCAATTCGGGTCTGTTTTGACTTTCCCCGTGGCTTCTTTCTTCCGCATGATAGGCTCACAAAAGCTTAGTATACATTGTACTCATTTGATGAAGTCGTGTCTGAGCTGGTGAGAGGATCAACTGCGCTAATACGCGAGTCGCTGTCATCGAAGCTTGTTCATAAACCGTCGTATAATGAGCGAACCTGTAAAGGCTTGAAGCTCTTGAATCACCATCAACTCTTGAACTTTAGTCCTTCGAGAGCTTCTTTCGTTGTACGTCGACGAATGTTTCATCTTTAACGCCGTATAAACTCTCGCTTTTGTTATATCGACTTTTATTCTAACGGTCTAACCTGCATTCAACGTGTCTTTAATCACTAACATGGTTGTACGGCAGAGAAGTATCTTCTCTTTGTTCACGCTTTTGTTTCGGGGATGGCACCATTCTGCTGCCGGCGCTGGAAATAACTCCTTCGACTTTCTTCCTCCTGACGGTGGTTAGACGAATCGACCTAACGTCCGATCGCGTTTAAATCGAAACAAATTGCCCTGACGCAAACAGGGCATAATCGAGAAACGGAAGTATATTACCGTATAGTCGTTGATTTGAATGGTCGGATGACGGCGCGTTTGTACGCACTGTCATTGGTCCCAGAATCTCTTCCAGATGCTGTGTTTAATTCAGTTTTCACGTGAAGCTGAAACTGCAATATACGGCTCTTAAACATATGGAAATGAACGCCGTATAAAACGATACGTCATGTTTTCTGACTCTTTCGAACGATTAAAATATTTCTTCAATAAACATCCGCTTTTAACCAGAGTGCTCGGAATTATGTAATGATCTTGCGGCAATCCCGATCGTTGACGGCAGAAACGTGAAGTCTGGCGATGATCTGCCTTCGGTTATTGGCGATCTATCCACGTTTTTATGTTAACTGACCCGATAATTTAATACGCCGTAACACCAGTTTGCTTGCCCCCGGTTACATGCATGTCTGTGATATTCTGATTGTTTTACTGATCTTCGTTGACGGTTTTATAACGTACGTATTGATTTCGTTTCGATATCGAAGATGTTCAACTCGCGACTGGCGGCTGGCGTCAATGACGTTGAGCGCTCGCTCGCTTCACCCATACGACGTAATGCTTCAGATATAATCCGTTGTGCTTCGTGATTATCGAATCGATGTTCTCTTTGACCCGATCACCCGGACAACGGTCGAACTCGATATTTACAAACCGCCGCTATATGACTGATACGGTGCTGACGTCAAATAAACTCGCGCCGCTCGGCATTGACCAACGAGGATGATTGAAATCGGCCCCAGGGGTGCGGGCAACTGAATTTAGGCCATGATTCCCCTATTGATCTATAACCCATTTTGATAATGATGATATTTCTTATTGAATGTTTTAACTTTGCTTTCGCCAGTTTTTATTGACAGCTGTGTATTTTGCTGATAAACTTCGTTGTTGAGGTTTGCTATTACGTGTCTGTATTACGTTAGAGCGGACGCAGTCGCGTTATGGCGATGTGTTTAATCTTGCTCGCTCGCTCGGCGCTCGTGGTGGTCATTGACATTCGAATTACGATCATATTGATTTGCTGACGGTCGGGGCGCAACATGTCGAACGCGTCGGCAATATGGTGGTACTCATCGATGCGTGAACTTTCGTGCGGCGGAAGCTGAATACTGGGAAGACGACGATGTCATTCATTACCGTTTGGTCGCGCCTGTTGAACGGTCAACCGCAGGTGTGAAATAACACATACCGACCAACTTACTGAGTTCTACCGGCTTCTATCATGCCAGATAGCTCTTTGTCGTTCGGCACGTTCGAATTTTATCTGCAGATTTCTACTACGGCTTCTGAAATGCCGTACTATTTGATGGATCGACACGTTGAACGCCCTGATAGTTCTACCGGCTTCACAACTCGATATAACGATAGTTCGGCACGTGCGAGGTGATAATGATAAATCACCGGAGTTCTACCGGCTTTATCTTTGGCGTCGCGTCCGGGCGCACTTATGCGGGTTCTACTTCGGCTTTTCTCATTAACGACCAGCTTCTTTGCGTTGACGATCTGTCGTCTTCTACCGGCTTCTACTATTATCGGCGATGGACAAACGTTCAGTGCGCTGTCAAATCGCAGATTCACCGGCTTCATCATTAAATGGCTCTTTGATCGTTCGGCTACTGCGTTCTAATGTCTACGGCGTGAAGCGCAATGAAACTTAACGTTGGACTATTTGAACTTGTCTTCAGTCATCGTGTCTGTTCCCCGGCACTACGGTATCAGATGTGCGTGGTTCGCGATACGGATTGTGCGTTATTGACGATCAGGTTTTCGGCACGAGATGACGCTGTTGACGACCTGATGATGATCATGGCTGTGTTTTAATATCGCTTATTGACGCATGAAGAAAATTGAAGCACTGCGCTATGTTATTAGATGTTGTATCATGTGCAACGATCTGTATATCGCCTGGTTTTTAACTTGCTTCAAATCGATTAAAACGGACTCGAACGGAACAGAACATCTCATAATGTTGACGTGACTTTATTAATGTGCGGTCGCGTGAAGTACGATCCTGCGTGCTGTGAGTGCGGATGGATCGTCCGGTGTTTCTGTCTGTGCTGGTCTGTTATGACGCATCAACGAAACGCTGCAACTGAACTTTATCAGATAACCGGTCTTGGTTGAAGCTCGAACCGTCGGCTTCACGGAACGGTTCGCTGGCACCCCATTGCCTAATAATACGTAACGAATTTGCTTCTGTTGGTAACGTCCTTGTTCGAGACACAGATATTCGAGTTCGTTAACCCATTGCTACATCATCGGTTCTTTCTACTAACTCGAAGGTATCTGTACGAATGAACAAGAATCGTGTTTAGTGTCATATTTGACTGTTGTCTTATTCGAACGACAACGGGTTTAACCGGGAACCTGATGTTGAACCAAATATTCGATGATAAATAAATCGTCGCCTATTATCATGATCCTGCGGCGTTCTGTTGTCGATGCGTGATTGCCTACCTTTTACTATGCTGGGGTTGACGTCATTCAATGTAACATGAAACCGTTACGCATTCTTTTTCCCTCGAGGACGGTGATGATGACCTTCGGGGTGGCGTCGTGTTTCTGAACGCCGTTCATGTTCTGACTTTCAGATATTGCGGGAACCTGGAATGATCGTGATTTGTCGACCGCAAGGCGTTGACTGCTTGTGCCCTCTGATTCTCGATATTATTGCTACTGGACGTCTACGGGCTGATAATACGATGGGATAACAAATAACGACGATATTTTCGCTATGATCGGATGACTGCTCATTCGGTCGCTTCAATGTCACAAAATGGTGGAAGATGGATGGATGATTCAGACCGATAGATCGTTATTTCGACTGAAAGGATGTGAATGGTGACATCGCTTCGGAAATCGGAAACGACGTAATCTTTAATTTCAGCTGGGCATATTCGAGTTCACGAAGTCGATTATTTGATGTTATTCGGATCGAGCACGTTTTATGGAACGGTT
This sequence comes from Haliotis rubra, assembly GCF_003918875.1. Classification (NCBI taxonomy): domain Eukaryota; kingdom Metazoa; phylum Mollusca; class Gastropoda; order Lepetellida; family Haliotidae; genus Haliotis; species Haliotis rubra. Next base: position 103,850 of record NW_025765667.1, read on the forward strand.
ACTGATTGTTTTCAATAAACGATATTCGATTCCACCTTCATCGAGGATGATAAAACGATAATGCGATATCTTTCGATCAACAATTGACCGATGCGATGGCATGCGATTGGACTGCTTAATGAAAACTAATGTTACCGTTTCAAAAGGTAAATTCGGTCAATGCTATGATGGTTGTGATTTATATCTACTTCGAAATATCGATCATCATATGGAGCGATATTCGGAGTGATATTCGTCGATAATCTTTGGTGACAGTTTATCGATACATGAAACCGTTTCGGTGACCCGATTGTTCGTGTTGATGGTACGTATTGATTGTCGTTTGAATATTTATGATGTCTGTAACGACGGCGATATCGGATTATTATGAAGTCGTATGTATCGACGGGTTGTTGTCGACCACCCTCGTTACGGCGTTCGTTCTGGTTAAAACACTCTCGATTCGCCGAGGTCCCTCTTGGTACCTCCCTCCCTGGTGGGCGCTGAACGCTGTTCGTCGTCTGGAGTCTCGAGATGCAATCTCCTCCGCTGGGGCTGATGATTCTCGCAACCGGAGGGTTGTCGGATCGAACACCGATTCTCAAGATATCGATAAGATTGATAAATATTCTGTCCCATCGTGTTCAAAACGTGATAGTTTTCTGATATGACTCATCGATCTGATCTGATGATTGATAATGATATGCCGTTCAGTGCTGAAGATATTCATCGATTAATTTCATACTGATTCAACCATCGTTACTGAACGTTTATTGACTGATTTCGATTATCTCTTCCTGTTTGTGAACACCACTAATATTGACGATTGTTCGGGTTGTTCCTGCTGTGAAGGATTCGGTCGATGAACCGCTGATTGTTTGCTATTTTCTTCAACGAACCGTTGCGGCTGGATTGGTTGGACGCATGATCTGGAAGGACACTGTGCGTCCGTTAACATCATCCTGTTATGGGATGATTGGGTTCTTTCGAACGTCACTGATGACGCTCTTCGCTGGATAAAACCATGATACCGAATCGGACATAGTGTGATGGTTCACTATCCGATGACGAACGATGATCTGTTACGGATTTCGTCCTGTTGCATCGGTTATAACCTTTCGTGACGGTAATCGATATAGACGAGGATGATGATCTCAGGGGATGTTTCTTCGTTCCCCAGATCCCGATCTGATCCGGAGTTAACGAGGTTACCTCCTGCCAAACGATTCGGTTCTGATGATGTTGTCGCTGATCACTATTTTGACTGACAACGAATATTGAACGCGATGTTCGAGGTTTGAATTGACGGCGCGGATATTATGATGGCGAGGAAATGAGAGAGCTCTGATGTTATGGAAATGTGGACTGTGATACCGGGCTGGCCCAGCGCCGCGACAACTTAGATGAAGTTGCTTATACGGTGACTGGTACTATTGTTATGAATCAGCATTTGTTTGAATATTGTTGGTGTTTCTTTTCGTTAACTGGCTTTGATTTGCAATTGTATTCTTGTGATGCTATCAGCAGTAAATGCCAAACCTTATTGCTGTTGTCGCTTATGTTGATACCGAAAATTACGACTATTCAACAATTTCCGGGAGTATACTTGACATTCTGCTGCCTGTGCAATAATTGCTATAAACCGTGCGTTATTACGTGATATCTTAATCGGTCGGTATATTTTGATTGAGCATATGATATTCGTGACAGCCATCGTGTCGTCAACTCAAATCGTGTCTGCTGGCTGCGTAATACAATGAACGCTACGTAACAGTATATTTTCATTGATGATTAACACCGGTCATCGGTACTGGGGACGTGATATGATCTCTTCCGCGGTGTCGATGGTTGCCTTCTGTTATTGAGCGGGTCGGCGTCGGTTTTCAACGATGTGTTGATCGCTGCCAAATCTGCAAGCCGCTGATCTTTTGAAAATGAAGTGACTTCAACGCGATGCTCAAAATGACGGGTCAATGAACAGTACTTCAAATCGGGAATAAAATCGCAATATTAGCTCATATTCACTATTGATCTTCGATATGTTCTGGTATGTATTGACGAAATATCGAAGTCTTGATCGAGTACGCTGACGAACGCATGACTTTTCATCGGCGAAGGCGAGTTGGCTGTATACGCGAATATAACGATCACCACCTTCCTTGTTCTTTATTGTTACTATCGGCTTTTTGCTGAGCAATAACACGACGCCATGTTAGATTTCGTATGATAATGTTATTGAACGGCAATCAGTGTTCCTGACAACATATCGGCACAGAGATGTTGCGACTTCTTTCCCCGCACTGTTACGGCCCCATGATACGCACGCGGGCGTGGAGCTGGGCGATATGTTTGTGCGCTTGTTGACTTGTGATAAAGATTTTCGGACTTATGAAGCGGTACATTTTAGACAAACGGCTTTGTCGACGTGAACGGTAAAACATCTGGAAACTACACTGCACAAACGGCGTGGAAGGCCGTGTCGCGAATTTGTGCGGCGTAAAATCGACACAATCGAGGTAGTCAACAGACTGGGGTAACTGAATCTACGCCTCTGGTGATGGGCATATTTCATGATATTGTTAACTAGACCTTTATAATTGTATGCTCTTATCTTTGGCCTTGACTGGCGAGGTTTAGGACTTTGGGGAGTGATGATGATGGCATTTGAATTTGTGCGCATCCTTCATTGTTAAAATACGAGATCAATTTTATAATAGTTATTTTGGTTTCCAATTCATGATAGAGCTGGCATATACTTTCTTTTTACCCCTGAAGTTAATGTTCCTCTTGGCAATATTGTTCCGTAATGCGTTATGGCAGTGCGTTGTCACCATTGCGCTGCCGTAACTGAATATTATTGTCTGATCCGTCGAACGGCTATTGACGATTAATCTCATGCGCGATCATTGATTAACGGTTGCGCAGTAAATGTAGTCTGAAACTTCCGATGGTATGGCTGATTTGGTGGACGGTAATCGTGTTTCGACGCGCCAGCTACCGAACTGGCATCACTCGGACAGAACGACCTTCTAACCCCGATGGGCCGACAGACCCGGTAATGCTGTTTGGTGTGATAATATGAATAGATAAATCGGCCAGTGCTGATAATGTCGCGAAACCACGAGGATAATGATAACGTGTTTGAGCGTTAACTACTACTCATGAATGATTGTTCTCTGGGCATTCAGCCAGTGATTGCTGATTTACGATAACGCGGGCATGAGCTGCCCTCTCGCTGGTGGACTGCAGTATTCTTATGAACTGCCCCGCGTGGTGGGTTTTGCGGGTTTTATGGGCGTGGGGACTACCTCCTCCTCCACTCATGAGTTCTGGTGTTCGCGGGCGTGGAGCTGCCCTCGCCATCGCTCCTCATCGCCATATGCATCATCGCCATTGGTGGGTTTGGGGTGTGTTTATTATGAACGAAATTACCCTCCTCTCACTCCTTACATTTATTTGAGTGTGATAACTATGGGCATGGAAACCATATCTTCCTTCCCCATCCCCCCTCATGGTGGTTTCTAAATCAACAATCTTATGAACATGAGCTTTACCCTAACTTCCGAATTTAGTAATAACCAGACATATTACATCGCGTGCGTGTCAAATAATGTTCCGGTGTTCCGATAACAATAGCTGCATATAACTTGTGGAGGGATGAACCATAGGAACTCGGTGAAAAGGTATCACAATGACGTCGCGAATCCTGGCAGGACGGGGGTCGAACGTTTTGCAAGCCAGGCGGCTAATTAACGTTGTGTACAGAAATCCATGGCAACGCTTGCGGCGATATCTGATGAATGTTAACCCGAGACTATGACGTTGAGAGAAAGGATGACCCCGGAGTCGAAATCGACCGAGCAACTGGCTAGCTGCTTTGCCCTGAACGAACGGCGTTAACGGCGTATTCCGCCCCGTCATCTGGAACCACCACCAAGCGATTCTCTCGGGCGCTGTGCGCGTTAACACTGCGTCTATGCGCGTTGACGTCGCTGAAATGTTAACCTGGACTTCATCTGTAAAACGGCATTTCTCATCCAAAATGAGATGCTGCGAATTCGCCGCATTCGGCGGCTTATCGATGACGTTAACGGGAGTAGACTTAATGGCGGGACGTCGTCCGTGATGACGTGAAGCGATTTTGAGGTGAATGCGGCAGTCCTGGAGATGTCTGTGATAACCTTTCAATATTGCTGTATACAACGTGATACGCCAGTGTCGTGGTGGCCTGTTGACTGGTTGCGGAAAGGATATTATAATAAACAACTCTTTCTATTCTGTTACGGCAATAGTAACTGAACTCTTACTCACAAATGAACGGGATGCCGACTGACAGCACCACCTGCGATACCGTTATTAAAGTTCGTTGATATTTTAACTTGTTGGCGTCGCGACGACCGGTATGACCAGACTGACTGACGGTTGATTTTGCGGCACGGCAATGTTCCAACGGCGCGGCGGCGATGGGCTACTTGTGCCCATGTGTTCGAACGGGTCTTCGACTTTAACCAACGTTTCGTGGCTGCCTGCTGTTATGACAGAAATGAGGGAGTGAACAACAAATAAAAGGTGAAAATTGACTTCGTCCAGATATTGCGGAAGGAACGAGGAAGTTTACTCCGCTTTACGTTCGTCGTTAAAACTGAAGTGAGACACTACGCTTGAACCCAATACTGCTCCAGTGTTCACGGTGATGATTTTGAATGATAGGCGATATAAACTACTATGATCAGGGAACGGAAAGCCGGCTTGATGATCAATTCTGTCTCGGCGAACTCGTCTTCGACCGGTGACGGGGTATGCACTGCGTCAACCCATCTGCTCTACCCTTCTGAAGCAAATGTTGTCGTGACGGTTCTCCAACAACGTTTTAGTATTGAAGAATAATTCTGTCGCGCTATTTTAACACGTAATGGGATGGTGGTTTATAGCATTGTCCTACGGTTGATTGACTGACTGTTAACGACAACGCCGATTTTATTATTGTATCAGCGGATGAGCGACAGGGCTGGTTTGATGGAAATCGTATCGGGGTATTGACATTGCCGAAGGTTAACCAACTTTGTCTGTTTATCATGAACTGATGAAACTGTCCGTATTCTGTCGAATCAACGGAATTCAATTCGAAGGTTATCGTTGACTGCATAAGGAGTTCTGTGAGGAACTACCCTCGTCTGGACGAGGGTTCGGAAGTGCTATTGATATTAGTGTTGAACAATTTTTGATCGGACAGCATGACTGCGCTGGTATGAGCTCATCGAAAATTCGGGTGAAGGTGGAACAACGTGTGTTGCTTCAACTGAACATGTTAGTTGAACCGTTATAATTCATGTGTTTATTAGCGAATTGAAGGGGACTTGAACGGTATGACTATTCTTGAACGGCGTTGATCTGACGCGACGTTATCTCTGTTAATGAAATGAATACGGATTCCATTCTGATGGTGTTCCCTCAATTGCGCTGGAGTCGAATATTATTCTTCATTACCATGCGTACTCGCCCAAATGATAAGGTTCGTTCTGTTCCCTGCCTTTCGCTGAGCGATGGTCGGTTGTCCCCGGTAGTTAATTCGATCAATATTATTGCATTCGGGTGCTTTCGATTCTGTCATCGGATTAATTCCGCCGAGATGCTATTCGAACGAAAGGCAGGCTTCAACAGATATTGATTATTTCGTCGTGTTGAGTTTCAATGTTACGAAGTTGCTGGAAGGCTGTGACGGTCTTATTCAATGATGCGGTACATTGATCGTATCTTCGTTTCGAAATGTTGTGATATATATTTACTTTCGTGAATACATTGTTTGGATGAAGCGAGACCTGAAGCATTAAACGTTAGGCTGATGCTGTTTTTCGTATGCGAAGTGGTTACTATATGACAATACTTTGTTACATATTTTCGGTGATATTATATTCGTGATGCTGAACTTTCCAATCAATATGGTAATCTGTTGTTTCATTTTAAAGAACAATTTCATCGTACAATCTGTTCATGACATTCACCCTGATATCAATATTTTAGTGTCTAACTGGTCCTTAACTTTGAGCATATTTGAGCTGTATCTATAACGAATAATTCGAGACACCAGAAATGAACTTCGCGTGTACCCGTAATGAGGATCGGACTGGAGTGCGTGAACGGCTGAAACGCTTTGTTTCACTGAATACCCGCCCATAATGAATAGTGGTTTTTGATGAATTAAGTGTAATGATTTAACTGGTGGAAAAAGTATACTGATCTAAATAGTGAATACAATTCAAAATGTCTCGTTACCCCGTGCGAAATGTGAAAATGGTGGATGATAAAATACTTTTTCTTCACTCGTTTCTAACGAATACCGAAACGTGCGTCGGTAGGACGTCTTCCCATCTCGAAGCCCGATGATAAATCACGGCTGTAACACTTGCGCATAACGATGATGCGGCTGACACGAATTTCATCATTCTGTTGAAGCGAAGTGTTATGAAAATCATCTGTCTATACATGCGGCTGCTCGCTTGATGAGGAATCGGCAACGAATTCATGTTGAAGCGAATAGCTCATTCTTGCATGCGGCTGTAACACTTGCGCCGCTGTGATGATAAACGCGCGAACCATCATTCTGTTTGAAAGCTTAAATGTGGTGCCGTCCGTTCTTATATTTGCGGCTGCTTGCGCCACTCTTATTGAAGAGATAACAACGAATTCATCGTCAGGCGAGCTGAACGCCGACTCGTCTCTATATTTCGGCTTCTTTGCTGCCGCTGGCGACCAGTGCGGCAATGATTCATGTCCGACACGGTGGCTTAAGTGCGGTGCCCGGGTCATCTGTCCTATGCTGCGGCTGCTGCGCCGACCACAGTAACGGCGCAATTCGTGTCCATTCTCTGAAGCTGAAGATCCGTCAAAATCATCTTCCTCTCGGCTGGCTGCTGCGCCGCTTTCAGCGATGAGATGCGGCGAACCGTGTCGACACGAAGTCGGCCATCTGTTCGCTGCGGCTGGCTGCCATTCTGATGCGGCAATGCATCCCTGCTGCGAAGCTGGTGGTGCCGTCATTCACCTTTCATATTTCGGCTGTAACGCTTCGCCGCTCTTGATGCGGCAGCCATGTTCATTTTGACGAAGCCCAGTGCGGTGTATCCATCTGGTTGCGGCGCCAACTTGCTTTCTTGAGAGTGCGGCAACGAACCATCGTCGGCTGAAGCTGAACTGTGTAATCATCTGTCTTCTCTTCGGCTTCAACGCTGCGCCGCTCTTGTGAGGAGATGCGACAGCACAGGTCTGTCGCTCGGTGCCATCTGTCTATGGTTGCGTACCTTTACTGCCGCTCTTGATGGCTGTCGCTTCGACGAAGCTTGGTGCTCCATCGACTCTGTAGTTGCGGCTATAACACTTGCGCCGCTGTGATGAAGTGCGGCTTTGTTCGTCGTTATACTGAAGCTGAAGGTGTGTGCCGTCTCGTCACCGATATTTCTCTTCGGCAACGCTGCACTTATGTGATGGTCTGCTGGCTGTCATTCTGCAATGAGGCCAACAGTGCCGTCGATCGTTGCGGCTGCGCCGACAGCGATGAAGAGATGCACGGCTGTGAACCATCATTCGACAGGCCCAAGTCGGTGGCGATCGTTCGTTATACTGCGGCTTGCTGCTATTGTGGTAAACGAATTCGTGTCATTCTCTGAAGCTGATGTGGTCTTATATTCTATTTCACCTGTTCGGCTGGCTGCTGCGCCCTTCTTGAATGCGTGATGTCGATTCTGACGGTGTGATCCGCCTTTCACTTCGGCGCCCTTGCGCCGTTAACGATGAAGTCGGCTACGAATTCATGTCCTTTTGACGAAGCTAGTGCTGTTGCCGTCATCCGTCTTTGCCTTCATCTTTAACGCTGCGCCGCTTTCTTCGATGAAGGCGGCTGCGAATTCATGCCCGTTAATGGAAGCGCAAAATAGCGCTGTTGTTCCCGCTGTTGCTTTTTGGCGTCGGCGTGGCACCCGCTGTGGTGTGAGGCGCTTCCCGTATTCGCGACGTGTGCGATGGTCATGTCCCCACGGAAAAGAACCAGGCTGCGCCCGCTTTGTTGTCAGCGAAACGTGGACGGCTCTTTTGGTAACGCTTTTTCGAAATAAAGAGGTGGTTTGGCTTCGACGTGACCTACGGGCGTGAATGCGGAATCATCATCGCTGGCGGCGGCTTTAACACGGTATCAATATCTGGGCTTTGCTTTAGTACTGTCTTCCAGCACAAATGTTGATGACCGATGTGTTTCCATTGTAAAGGGGTTTCGGTCTGACGCTGAACTGATATTATTTATCTTATTGACTAACTCGCCGCTTCACGATGAACGACACATGTATACTGACCATGCGGGTCGAGTCATATCTGGCTTTGAGAAATATTTTTCGAACAACTGAAACTTTTATTGTTAAATGATCTTTACAACGTTTTTGTTTACCGCACGGCGGTACCACGATGACAACGGTTTGAAGCATGTTATTGATGTTTGATAAAGGTATAAATGCTGTGCCGAACGCTGAAACGACATACATAAGTCGGTGAATTAACGAATGACTGCTCCAATGACTACCCCCATCGGACCTGGTCGAATGGTCGAAAAGACGACAGGTTGAGCGGCCAGTTTGTATTGAGTTATTCAATGTGGCAGAGGAGGGAGTCTGACGGTTGAATGACGAACCGACTATTGCTGCGGTGGGGCAGTTACTGATCGACGGTCGCGCGCTTCGGCAAATGAATGTCTAACGTTTGTCGGCAAATATTCTGCAAAACTGGAATTGACTCGCGAGCAAACTGGCTGATGACTTTCGGCAATCTGTGTTTGACTTACTCCTGTTTCAGTCGATCGTGAACAGAATTCATCGACACCCAATCTGTTGAGCGGCTTACGGCATTCATCGATCAGGCTGGCTGGATATGTACCCGCTTATCGGTCTTTAGAAGCGAACCCTCTACCAGTAGATGGTCGCTATTGACTTCACGGTCGCCGAACACGTACTAACGATGACTCCCCAACCCGGTTCGTTACGTGGATGACGACGACTCTAGATGCGACCTGACCCGCGTTTCCGGGCTTGTGACAACGGCTTATTTACGAATTGATTCCTTTATCTCCCGGTATCAAAGGCTGTCTGCGGAAGACGCCAATGTTACAAGGCAGATCTATTATATAAGCCGAAGAGCACCAATCGCTAATTCTCGAAAATACGGAATTTGATCGGCTGGATAAACGACTCGTACCTGGTACCAATGACGAAGGCTTGTACGGACAGGCTGCGATACCGTGACGAGAAAACAGCGTCGAGAACTCTTCTCATTTCCGTTCACCGGCTAAACGAAAGGCTATACTTCGAAAGGTTCGACCGACGAGCGCCTTATCTTCGCGTTAAGCATTATTCCATTCCGACTCGTTAAAAGCTGGTTGACCAACGGCATTGTTTATTGAGGAGGGTCAATGTGTCCTCCGACAACCCTGCCGAAGTTCGGATGTGGATCGAGTCTGGCGTTCCTCTGCTGTTTTGATTAAACTGTGTTAACGCGGAACGGCGACTAATGCCGGGGAAGTTGAAGTGCTGGGAATTTCAATGATTGACAACAACGGCTCTTCCTGGATTTTTGCCCGGTGTTTGATCCGGATCTGGACGCAAAATATCTCCTTTTCATCGAAGAAGGGTTGCAGATTTTGTTACGGCCGCTGATATTCTGTATGCCGTTCTGTCACTACTGCGGTTTCGTGTCGAGACCGTTTGATGGATCGTATGTTATAACGCTTTCAGCGCAAATGGCCATCACTCATCTCCAACGAAATCGAACCTTCGGATCTGCCTCCCGGTTTCAATGCAAGGCAGAAAACTGGCGCTGGCATTTTGGGGTTTCAAGGGCTTCAGAGAACCGAAAACCAGACCTCCGGAAGGTTTTAAAATCGTCCGCGCGATACTGTGTCGGAGGTGACTCCGTCGACAGACGCAATAAGGGTTCGTCGGCAACTTCTTCGTTCGCGCTGGGCGTATCGAATATGATCCGCGAGCAATATGATCAATGGAGACGGAAATATTATATTGAACTGCGATTATTGATTCGAGACTTCAAATCATCGCGTTTCAATACCTAAAGGACTGATGAACGACGTCGTCATTCTACCGCTGCCGATTAATGAAAACTACGGAAGACATATCCTGGTGAACTGTATTGTTCAGCACCGATACCACTGGTCGCATGACTACTATCGATCTATTCCTCATCTCCTCCTCTTTGTTGTACAACGATCTTCGAACTTGTGCGATCGATACATTGCGTAATCGTGGACGTCTTCGACACCCACAATGAGGAGATGCTGTTAATCAGTGGAAGATCGCTTGAAGGTTTCTTTCTCGAATAATGCATCTTCAACGATGGATCGAAACACCTACTCCGTCTACCGCTGGATCGCTGCTGTACTGGATTATCGCTACGGATTCTGTCTTTTAGGTTTGAGCGACCACTTCCAATTCTTACTCTATCCCGGATACCGTCAACAGATGAATTTTACTGACCAATTGACTTTGCTTGTTCCCAAGCCTATGTTCGGAAGATAACGAAGCTGGACGACTTCGGTGTTCTGACCCCAAATGAACTGTTTTCGGTCTGTGCCATTGAACAAAAAGTGGAATCTCTGCAGCACACGAACGTGGTTGATACTGGAGAGCTGCCAGGAAAAATGGAGAAGCGGAATATTCGACAATCACGATGCATTACCTGAATTAACTGTTATGACGAATGCCGGGGCAAACGTGCCTTCAAACAAACTAAACCGGTCGTGGAGGAAGTATTATTCGAAAATCGGCTCCCGCATGATGGTGATTCGAGATCAAGGCGAGGGTCGCGGAAGATGGTGATGTTTGAATGATCTGGTCCACTCTCCTCGACCTCGGTTCGAAGGCTCTGAGCGGCTGGCTTCAATCGGTGCAACTTTCTGATGATAAGGGAGGGACGTTTCCTCCGTGGTGACGCTGGTTTGATCACGTGCGAAGGTGATGATCGATCTTCAAACTTGCCTCTGACGGCTGGTATGTTTGATGGGCATCTGGACATCGGACGCTACATATAGCGCAATATGCCGTATTCATCGCAAGGCGGTCGCGATCATACTGATCCTCGATACCGTCTATATCATGGCAACTGCATTTACTGTTTCATGGCGCATCGATCAACAATGATACTGTTGCTGATCCTCGATGATATCAATGATTTCCAGCGTGTTTCATCTGTTCATCGGAATGGAATAAACTCCGTTGATCAACGAAGCAACATTGTCTATTTTTCGTTGAAAAGCATGTTCTGACGATGAGCGTATCTAAAGATTTACGCGAGGGAGTAGTTACCTCGATTCATATCTCGGTGCAAATAACCGAACGATTTCAGTTCGAGTGAGTTGCTATCGATGAACATCACAAATGCTGTCACTTTTAACGTCAACGACGCCATATACCGGTTGTTATCCTTTTCGTCGGATGACTTCGACTGATAGATGATGAATGCGCGAACGACTATGTAACAAAATCGAAAATCGAAATGAAAATGGTTTAGTTTTCGAAATCGAAACAATGATGATTACGCGTGATACGGAAGCCAGGGCCGGACTGGCAATGATGCTCCCCGTCGAATGGTGAAGGAAGACTTCATGAACATTCGACTGGCGGTCTTACGCATAAAATGGCTGATGATTTCAAGCTACGGTGGGGAGGATCGAACCGCCCTCCTTCTGATACGAATCTGCTGATGGCGCAGATTATGGCTCCATTGTCTACGGTGAGAACCGCGGGCTGGTCCCCAACATGAGGCTTTGAGACTTTCTCGATGAACGGTGGCTGCATTAAACTTCTCGCTGCATTCCTTATCGCTAGTACGTGAGTTGTCCGGCGTACAGTGTGTTTTCGGCAAACTCTCTGAAGCATTTCTAACCGAAGCTGGTTGCAGCGTCGGTTCGAGCTACGCCATCTGCAAATTGTTCAACATCACCAACCGCAACACTGTCACTTTCACCTGTGGCGAAATGAGAACCACAGACCGTCTTACCCTCATGACTCAAAAGTCTGAAATTCTTCCATGGTGTTCAGCGAACTGACCGGTTACGTTCGGTATAACGCTCGAGATCCGTGCTGCAGACGAATCCAGACGACCCAGAGTGCCGGCGCTTTGATCATTGGGCAGGCAATATACTAGAATACTGCGCTGGCAAACTGTCTTCTCGGCGACTTACATTCAACGGCAATCGGTCAAGCTTTTCGTCATCATTCCAGATTGTTATCCTGCCTTCCAGCTGCTCTGGCTTCGATCACCCAATCATCCTGGTTATATTGAACTGACGCAACGACATACTGTGGCCAATATGACGTCTCTGCGTGCCGGGTCGCATCGTAACGGAAGCAACGCCAGGCCGATGCTTTCACGACATGCTGCGGCTGTTTCAAACCAACTATCAAAACTGCTGCTCGGGACTTATTAAAAGGTGGGACGCTTTCAGTAAGGAAGAGAGCAAACTCAGCAATCGGTTATACTTGGGTTGCCGATCGAAGCGTCGGTACATGACTTATCTGCTAAAACAGTTGGGGATGGACCCCCATATACCGATGAGCTTTCGCCGTCGAAGCATCGATATAGCGACTTCAGACTGCATCTGCGAAGTTCGCGTTATCGCAACCAGCGGATACCGGCGATGACGCTAATCTGACTGCTACCTGGGGAAGTTGATCTATCATGAAGTAACCGGCGTGTAATATTCGCGGCAGTACGATTTGTCTTGTGATGACTGCAAAACGACGGCGTAATGTGTATGTCTTTGGCTCGAAACCCTTTGTACTGCAATGGCTGGTAATGCGGGCTTTGTTAAGCATGGCTGCGGAACTAATGCCGATATTGTTGTAAGCAACTCAGCTCAGCTTTCAACTTCTGTAATGCGTATTGTAATATATCACAGTGTGTGACAACTCCCATATTGAAGTATTGCCGGGTGTTGGATACTCGCTCGCGCTATCCCACTGTTCCGGAGGCGATGAACTACGGTGGTTGAAGTGTTGGCTCGTCGCGAAGGTGAGTTCGCTGCGGGTACAATGTGTGAAATTACGTTCGCGGTTGATACACAATATGATATTGCTGAATAACTGGCGGCGTTACCTCATCGCTCGCTCACGGGTCATCTTAACAAAGGGCGGGCTGACCAGTGTTAAAGGCTTCGAGCGTCGCCTGTGAGCTGTTATGTACTTTGATGATAAGGACGTCATGGTTATTGCTGGGCGTCGTAACGTTGCGTCTACGACGACATTGACAGCAAACTTACTATGTTTGATCAACGGTTGGGCATGTTTCTCAATTTTGAGACTTCGGCAATAAACTGGTGTGCTCGTGCCAGCATCCTGGTATGTTGCAACGCTCGTGCTGGTGGCGTCATAAACAAACAGGAAAATGCCAACATTGGGCATCGTGATCAAACTGGGAATGACATGAACATATATAATATCGCTGCGTAATTGCATGTTGTCGACGCGACTGAAACGTGGTTAAATGTTCTGCTGGTCATCGCGAGTTTGGTTTACGCCCGGCATGTTTGTGTTCGCAATTTTATATTTGCGATGCGGTATATTACTGATCGAACGTAAACAAAAGTATGAATGAAGGTGGCGAAACTCGTCGGCTGGGTACATTTTGCGGTGTAAAATCTGTGCGTAGGAGGCATGAAATGAACATTGCTGGAAATCTTGCCCGAACTGCCGTTTGTATTGAATGGCAATGAAGTGATTTTAGTTAATTTGGTATGAAAGCGGCAAGATTTGCGATATCTTTCTCGCCGGTTAATGAAATGGCAGGTTCTGGCGAAGTATTATATATTTCGGCTGAATTTAATGAAGTTATGGCATTACAGATTCTTTGATTCTGACTATCAACATGGCGTCTCTTCAATAAAGATCATGAAGACATCTGAACGATGATGGAACTTTAACGGTCTTATGGTGTCTTCACGAACCCGGTTTACGATTTAAATGGTTGTGATAAGGCTGCTTCTTGATAAAGGAAGCCGATGGCGATCCCATGTTCTGTATTCATACGTAATCTTGGCAACTTTGTACCTTAATGACGTACGAAGGTGATTTGAGCTGCATTCTGTTTTGCGTTATCTGAGTAATCGTCAAATCTGGAAAACGATAATAAGGCGACTGGCGGGATCGTGGTCGAAAACAAACGACGGTGGGCTTGCGTATTAAATCGGTTTATTGCTTTAGTCTGCATCGCTGATGATACGGTCTGAACTCGATTGTTGGCCGCCACTTCGTATAACTGGAATATTGCTGATTAGCGGCGGTAAACAAATACTCGCTCATCTGGAAATGTGACGCGTCAACAATGTCTAACTGTGATTCGGCAACCCGACAACTTCAACCGGAAACGACGGGATCGAGTGGTTAAACTCGGCGACGGACGACGCATCGTCATTATCCCCAATTGCGCTGAATCTGCTGCGGCGTACTGACGATCTGGTCTGAACGCGATTACTTTACGGACGCTCGCCATAGCTGAATGCTGATTAACAGATATTTCAATGAACAGTGAGCGGCACCCGAACGCTGGTTCTGAACATTTCGGAGGGTCGTGATTTCGCCGGGGTAATGGCGATGGTTAGGCTATCGTGAATTACGAGGATTGTCATATTGCTTGTTCGGTAACGGCGATTGTTTTAATCTTTTCGTTAACTGGAAACAGCGATGATGAAACGATGTTTTAAACTGCAATTGAACCAACAGTACTGAAGATGTTCAGTGAGCTGACAACCACGGAAGGCAATGTTTTAGATATTGGCTGGCTATTAATGATGAGGTGAACGAGCAATGAACGGAAATTGAAGTTACGATAATGAAGCGACGAACGGAAGATGACATTCCCTGCTTCAACGACTTTGGCTGTGTCCCTTCGAATTTTAACGTGACTATCAAATCCCGACAACCGAACGGAACGGTATTCAATTATGTTTGCCGCAACGACCTGATAAGGTTGGCAACATTAAACTTTGGATATTTTTAATGTCGGAAACAGGCGCATCGACGCATATCGAACATACGCATTTCGCGATTGGCTTTTCGGATTTCCAAACACTCGCTAATAAACGATCGCTCGCGTGTATACGATCCTGGATAAAACGCCCTTCACCGATTTCTGAAGCGTCGTCCATATTCCATAGTATCCATCCAGCGTATCAATGGCTGATAATCTTGGCATTTATTTCGATACCTGTATCTGTAATTTGGCGATTTATTTGATTGATACCAATACGTTATACGCTGCGCTTTAAAACCTCGTACTGACGGCGCGACAATTTCAGATCAAACTGAAACCGGAACTGGCGTTTATTGTCGAATTGACGGCGAGCGAAGGTTGTTTACACGCCCTTTCCAGCTGTGTACTGGAACACTGAGAACTGGGCTTCAATTTCATTTTGACATCAGCTCGAGCAACGGTACTGAAGCACCGCTGAATTTACGCGCAGTTAACGAACGCGATATGAAAATGGACGTGGTCAAACCGACGTTCATCAAAATGATGCTGAGCATTCCTGATGATGTTTTATGGTGCGGTAGGAGATGTCTAAAATGATTATAAACGTAACAAAGCTGGTTTTGCCGTTATTGGAAAACCAACGATAATAAAGCATTTTAGATAATGAACGAACGCGACCAGTTTCAGACTGTTATCTTTCATCTTTAGGGTTTTGAGTCCGCTGTTCTTCAAAAAATGCTGTTGTGATTCCGGAGACGCATTAATAATGATAATGGAAGGGGTTTTGTCTTTCCTGATTATTGTTTATTTCAATATTGACGAAGACCGATACTTACAGTCTGTTCTTCATCGAGGCTGCCCTGTTTGCGGAATATTCTCGGTCTGCGCCGAATCCTTCCTGTACCGCACGGTCGTTTTTCAACTTCGTTGACGGATCACCTCCGATAGGCTGCAGAATGAACCGATGATTGATTATTGATAAAACGAAACGATGGTTTTTAATCTTGAGTGAATGCGGTGGTATCACTGACTTCGTGTTCCTGGCAAACTAATCCATCGGCATATCACGGCGCCATTCGATATGTTATTTTGAGTAGTACTTTGTCTGTACAGGAAACAATGTGCTGTAGTTTTATGATTACACAATTATGATCTACTTCGGTCGTTGGCGACTCTACGACTGTTTTCTGTTAATGATGATGAATTTCTGGTTCAATGATACGGATTTGGTGCTGGTTAAATGGATGTCTGTGATTTTAACCGTCGGCTGGAGTTTTACTGTCTGCTATTTGATCATATGGCCTCGGTATGAGCTTTCTTAAAATCGCGACTTCGGTAGCGATGAACGATAATGACTCTTTATTTCTACCGCTAACATTATTGACGTACGACAGGCCGTTCTTTCTTTCTGGCGCAATTCGCTATTTGCAACGACTTATTGATAGCGTCTATAAATGAAAAGGGGTCGATCAATATTGGTGCTTTCTTCGGATATTTAGTGATTCGACATTTGGTGAGCATTTGTTCGGTGATGACGAGGCGAGCAATACGTTTGAATTATTGATTTCAACACAAACTGGAATCAGGTGATGGCGGGTAGGTATGATGATTCGCCGCGTATTCATGTTAATAACTTATTATTATATATTATGCGTGTGAAATATGAATTATTGATCAGTTCACATATGTTACAATATCAACCTTGTCGCTTTGATTTCGGTGCTGTGTTCGATGTTTATTCGATATTGTTCCACCGGCTTTCCTCTCGGAAGTAACTGATGACACTACGGAAGGTACATGTTAACGGAAACTACACTCCATTTGTTTCATTTAACATCTCGTTCTGGTGAAGCTGATTAACTGCGTATGCGACGGTTTTGCTGCGGTGCTGGTATATGCTACGCTGACCTGATGATAGTTCACCGTACTGACGCACTCCGGTCGTTGAATAGATGACATCCCCATCAGGCGAGGGATGATTAATACTATTCCGTCTTGACTGACGAACCGGTAACGCCGGTGCTTCGCGGCATCGGCGATCCGTGACGATCAAAGTTCTGATGATCATGAAACACCAAGGGGTTTCCTTTCTAATGATGGACGAATGTGAGTCATTGTGCGAACGATCCCCGTTCATGGTGATGTGATTTATGGTGGTGCGCCGCCATACGATATTTCCGGCAATCGACTGAGCTGCCAGCGAGCTGCATATTTTGCCGTGTGATGGAACGGGTCTTCGTGACGGCGAATGCTTCAACCGCTGGGCTTACCTGCCCGTATTCATCGAGCGTATCGACAACGTGATACGAAGTTGGGGTACCGGTATTGTCTGCCGCAGACTGCAGGCTGAACGGTCGTTGGCATTTCTTTGCTGGCATGTTCGTTTTCGCTCAAAATTCATTGATTTTTGAGCATTAATGTTCGTTTTAGTACGGGTCGCTATAACCACATTGGCGGACTTGCCATCGCGGCTTTCAGTGTTTAACGGTATTTTTTGGTTTTGTAATACACCAGAACACTTCCTTGGCCAGTATTGCCGGTGACGTTGAAATTACAACCGCTCGCTTTCACTACATTTCGAAAGGAAGCATTTACCATGTAGCACATTTCGCTTGACGGTTGAGCATGTTGCTGGTGTTGAAGCGTCGTGCGGCTTAGCCATTTCATATGATTACATTGTACCCTTGGTGTGTTCTGTTTACCGAGTTACGTGCCTATTTAACTGAAGCTGAAGGATATTGATGCGATGGTATCTTCATGCTGTTATCGCTGGATTGTCTGGTCGAACGCTTTATTGTTTATGAATCATATGTACTAACAGGTGTTTGAGCTGCAAACAAACTGGCTGAGTTCTGTTTCGCAGGTATTCTCATGTACCAGCCCGCTCTGCATGTAAAGGAATAGGTGATATGCGACCTTTCGTGTCGACCAGAAGATGCGTCTGGCGACACCTAACTAAATATTGTGATTGAGTATGGGCTGAAGAGCTGCCATCATTGCTGCTGTTTTGTTTGTCGTCGACATAACTATCTAAATGTTTGCTTGTGCGAAGATTGTGCTGCCATGGATGAAACACTTTATTGATTTTGTGAACTGTCGATTTTGGGGTACAATTGTTGGCTGTGGCACGCACAACAGTTACTCTTGCGATCACGATTTCGGTTGAAACCAACCGGTTTCAACACAGAATGAACGCAACGAACATTGTGCGGGCAATTCGATTCTTTGGTGTTGTATGATTTCGAACCGAAGTTATTCTCGAGGCGTTCGTAGCCCTGGGCTCGATCGTAACCAATGATTGAACGGGCTGTGGTTCGTGGGGCTTTTAGAAGAATAACAGCCTGGTTCTCTTTCGGTCTGCAATTCGGTTGACTTTGAAATTTCGGCTCGAGAATCGGCACGCCAACATCTCTTTTAGGTGAAAATGCGGCGAATTCACGCCCGTTCAGTGGGGTAACGCTTTATGTTTGTACATGCTACGTGGTGCACGGCATATACGGCGATTGACCATGAGGAATCACGGTGCGGTGATTGTTGCGGATTCTATTCACGGTGTTCGGGAACGAAGCATGTGCACATTAATGTTACAAAGGTGACGAATTACGACCAAACGAACGCTTTCTTCATGCAATATCGGCGGTATGGCGACATTGCGTGTACTGTTTCCGATGTTTGGTCAACAGTTGGTACACTGTCTTTACTTCACGGCTTCGGGATTTGAACAAACTACGGTATCATTTTTAAGCAGCTTTTAAGTGTTGGTAACATGAATGATTGATGCGCCCGTGGAGTTACTGACGTGGTATATCGTCGTTGTTGATGCTCGGAAGGATGACTGGCGATCAACCTTTAGGCGGCAAACATACTCATTCGCTCGTTTTCGTCTGTAAATAATATTGTGTTTATGGCCGTTGGGTATGCTCGGTGCGACCAGCCAAACTATTGACATTTGTATTGATAATTTTTATTGATCTGAAGTCGATAAAGGCGTCATGAACGAAACGGTACGTGCCTCGTCGCCGAAACCGTGCTGTCTGGTCGGAGATGTATGTTCGGTAACCCTACGCACTGTCTGCTTCCGGCGTCTGTCTTCAGTGGTCACCCGTCGCTATGATGGTGAAATGAAGGTGTCGGACGATAATCGATTTCATCGTGATATGCGCCTACTATGACGGCTTGTTTTACTGATCACGGATAAGTCTCGCTGCGCTTCGTGCCGGGGCCCGGACGATCGTGTTGTCAATCGATTGCGAACCGACGGTCGTTATCATCATTGATGAAACACTGCGGGGGCTTCTATGATGGCTCTTCATTATTTGAGTTTCAACGCCTTACGACAAAATAATGATGACGCGTTTCTTGGCATCTTCGATGATGATCTAGATCGATGGAATCTTTCTCGTAGCGATGTTGAACCCGTTCGGCGAAGGATGTCGACATTCGTCGTTCGCCGCGTCTGGGACTTTCTGCGTGGACTAAATCATTGATCTTTTTCCTGGGCTAACTTCATCCGGGAAGATAGTGAAGTTTGGTTACGATCATGATCAACATCGCGTGATATCTGGTCTTCTTCGGCGGCGATTCGACATCGCTCTTCGCTGTCTGAAGACCGTTTGGAGGACATTTCTCGTGTTAGGATCTGATACTTGTGTGTTTTCTATATTGAACGGGCTGTCGCGGCAGGATAATGATAAACTTAAAGCAACGGTTGTGTTATAAATCGCTTTATAACGACAAGTACTGGCGACGCTGACTGGCTTCCGATTGTTCCCGAACTTTCGTTATCAACGGTGACCGGTTGTCGTTTTTTCCGTAGTCGGAACAACAAATCGTCAGAACGTAATTAATGTGATGATTGCAGACACGGTCGGTTGGCTCTGATTCACGTTCGCGCTGGGTCGATCGGTTTCTGGAACTTTTGTTTGTCTGATGCAATGGTATCATTCAAAAGTCGAACTGCGGGTAGTCATTTGAACTTCGGATTTATCAATAACGAGCGTGACCTGGACTGTTCGTCACGATATTAAAGTATGATCTGATCTGGTTTAATCTGGTTGCTTCTTGTATATAAACTCCTGAAGGCTGGGATATTCGGTTGACATAACGATAATGAATACTATGACGTGACCTCGCTGATCAGACGTTATCTGATATTCTTGACTCTCCACTAACGATGATAGTGACATCAGACGGTGATCTTCAGACGGATATGTGAATGACGAAAGATACCATTGATCATCAACTGAGATTGACGGTATTGTCACAAAGTGAACTGGCGCGGACGTTTTCTATTCGGTTGATTGTTTGATGACATTTGATGATTTCTTATCATAACATATCTGGTAACGCTAACTGTTTGCTTACTAAGAGGTAACGAATGGGAACGATTTTAAAGAAACCGAACAATCGTACTCGGACGTCTATATGCGCAATGATAATATTATACTGGGCTCGCCTATGGCGTCGCCGGCGTTTACCAATAATATTACCTTTGTTCTCCAAAGATCCGGCTGAAGATTACGGATATCGGACTTCGTACTCTGGTACCCTGCAACTACTGTTGTCGTCGAAGAAGAATATAATTGACGAGAGACGAAGCAAACATAAATACTGCCAACAGGAAGTCTGTGCATTCAGAATCGGTTGAAGATTGACGAGCAACGATAAGTTTGGACTTCAAAGTTTTCGCGCTGATGTCGGAAGAAACCAAAGGCTGGAATCGAACGTCGGGACCAGTCAATGCGGAATTGTATCAACAAGTCGGCTGATGAAGCGGTAACCACCGAGGGTCGATCTTTGTTGATACGGCTAACGGAGACATCACTGATGTTCAGTGAAGATATCTTCTATTCAGAGAGATAACAATCTTTGAAGAGTCGGTAAACTCCACGAGATGTCGTTTTGAATATTTCGACTACCAGTGTTTCAATCTTTGGACGATAAACGATGAAGTCGTTCCATCGGTTGAACTTTCTGCCGCGTTCCGCAATCACAATGATCGCCTGAACTTTCATCGCTTCGCCGTTTTGAACGCTGGTTCGAACGGTGTTTCCGGGGGCAACTTACCGTTACGGCGACTACGCTTTAAAGAGGCCAGACAACTCTCAATATATCGATATACGGCTTTTAGCGACTTCTATCGAACTTACGTGAAAATGACTGCTGCGGTCGTCGATTAATAACCATAGTATCGTGGACGCGTCTTGCGGACATAATCTTGTGGACGGTGGCGGAGCCTCCTGTTCAGGCTTACAATATGCATTCAAGCGTCTGGAAAACCGTGGGCATACATTATTTGTCAATAATGATCGTATTGTTTATTGATGAAATCTGCGGACTGATAAACTTTCGAAGGCTTCTCGACCAGTATGTGATGATCGTAGTTCGATGATCTGATGGTCCTTTCGACCGAAACCATAGACGGATGGCGATGGTCGTAGACTTCGGTATGATATCTTACTGACGGATCTAGCTTTCGGGAAGCTCGTGTATTGGTCGTAGTTCCGGTATGATATGATGTCTGGAATGGTCGCTTTCGAGCTTCTCTCGATTGATGAGTCGCCGATAGTCTATGCCGCCGCAGAATGAACTTTCTCGACCGGTGGTCATAGATTCCGATATGGTCTGATAGCATCTACGGTAGATCATGCGCTTACATGTGAAGCCGTAGTGACCGGAACCGGGTGCGTCATAAAATGATAGATATTATTTTCGCTATATCCCCGGTTTAATAGTCGAACTCGCGATTCGTGATAATTCTATTTATTGACAAATCGTGTCCATGATATTAAATCGATTGGATATTCGACGATACACATGCTGTTCCGGCTGAAATAATAACGGGCGTCAAATGACAATACCGGCTGCGTCATCTGTAAATCTGATCGACGTTCAACTGAATTCGTTCAAATGATATTGATATCAATACGGTAACTTCGGGCTAACGTGATTTTTGTGAAATTTGAATGATATTATCGAATGGAAGTTCGCAAACCCTGATGAAACTTGCGAAAATTGACGCTGACATGCGTTGATCGGCGGTCTTATCTCGATATTCGATGCGCCGTTTTATCTTGATGACGATTCGAAAATGTTGATAACGTACGACGGTTAAATAAATGATTGAACAATAAATGATGTTAACATACACTATTCAATGATGCGCCTTTCTCGAAAGCTGTATCTGGCATT